>NC_051220.1:3240000-3312500 GCF_015220715.1 Pygocentrus nattereri | reverse complement strand
TGACCATATACAATCTATTCGACCCCATTAACTGAATATTGTCCATATATAATTTATTCAACCACACTAAGCGATTATTATACATACCATCTATTCAAACCTGTTTCATGATTATTTCCCACATGCAATCTGTTCAACCCCATTGACTGATTATTGACCATATACAGTTTATTCAGCTCTTCCAAACGTTTATTATACATATACAATTAGAATCTATTGCACACTATTAAAGGACTATTAGCAATCTATTTCAATTAATCCCATTAAAAGATTAACAAGTGATTTTTAGTCATATGCATCTACTCAACTCTATTAAATGATTATCAGACATAAACAATCTCTTTAGTCCCATTAATTCATTATCAGATATATACAATCTCTTTAACCCCATTAAATGATGATCAGATATATACAATCTCTTTAATCCCATTAATTGATTATGAGACATAAACAATCTCTTTAATCCCATTAATTGATTATCAGACATAAACAATCTCTTTAATCCCATTAATTGATTATCAGACATAAACAATCTCTTTAACCCCATTAATTGATTATCAGACATAAACAATCTCTTTAATCCCATTAATTGATTATCAGACATAAACAATCTCTTTAATCCCATTAATTGATTATCAGACATAAACAATCTCTTTAACCCCATTAATTGATTATCAGACATAAACAATCTCTTTAATCCCATTAATTGATTATCAGACATAAACAATCTCTTTAATCCCATTAATTGATTATCAGACATAAACAATCTCTTTAACCCCATTAATTGATTATCAGACATAAACAATCTCTTTAACCCCATTAATTGATTATCAGACATAAACAATCTCTTTAATCCCATTAATTGATTATCAGACATAAACAATCTCTTTAATCCCATTAATTGATTATCAGACATAAACAATCTCTTTAATCCCATTAATTGATTATCAGATATATACAATCTCTTTAATCCCATTAATTGATTATCAGACATAAACAATCTCTTTAACCCCATTAAATGATTATCAGATATATACAATCTCTTTAATCCCATTAATTGATTATCAGACATAAACAATCTCTTTAATCCCATTAATTGATTATCAGACATAAACAATCTTTTTAATCCCATTAATTGATTATCAGATATATACAATCTCTTTAACTCCATTAAATGATTATCAGATATATACAATCTCTTTAATCCCATTAATTGATTATCAGACATAAACAATCTCTTTAATCCCATTAATTGATTATCAGACATAAACAATCTTTTTAATCCCATTAATTGATTATCAGATATATACAATCTCTTTAACTCCATTAAATGATTAACAGACATAAACAATCTCTTTAACCCCATTAAATGATGATCAGATATATACAATCTCTTTAATCCCATTAATTGATTATCAGACATAAACAATCTCTTTAATCCCATTAATTGATTATCAGACATAAACAATCTCTTTAATCCCATTAATTGATTATCAGACATAAACAATCTCTTTAACCCCATTAATTGATGATCAGACATAAACAATCTCTTTAATCCCATTAATTGGTTATCAGACATAAACAATCTCTTTAACCCCATTAAATGATTATCAGATATATACAATCTCTTTAATCCCATTAATTGATTATCAGACATAAACAATCTCTTTAACCCCATTAATTGATTATCAGACATAAACAATCTCTATAATCCCATTAATTGATTATCAGACATAAACAATCTCTATAATCCCATTAATTGATTATCAGATATATGCAATCTCTTTAACCCCATTAAATGATTATCAGATATATACAATCTATTTAACCTCATTAAAGGTTCTCCGTCAGGGCCGCGGGGAGGGGGGGGGGGTGCTGGAGCCTATCCCAGCAGTCTTCGGGCGGAAGGCAGGATACACCCTGGACAGGTCGCCAGTCCATCGCAGGGCAGATTATCAGACATATACAATCTATTTAACCCCATTAAATGATTATCAGACATATACAATCTATTTAACCCCATTAAATGATTATCATATACAATCTCTTGCACAGCGTCCCAACTTTTTTTGGAAATGGGGTTGCACAAATTTATACCCCTGTTATATAATTATTAGCAATATAAATCAATTCACCACAATTACATAATTATTAGCCATGTATGATCTATCAGTCAAATCATTCATTCTCTTTGTGTAAACATGAAGATGGATTTGTCCTGTTTGAAGCAGCGTAATATTGGCTCAGGAAGGGCTCAGCTAAGTGAGACACGTAAGGAATGTGGTGCTCCAGTTTACAGACACACACACACACGCACGCACGCACGCACGCACACACACACACACACACACACACACACACACACACTGTGTATACTTTCCTGCCCAGATACAAGAAAATAAGGCCACTCCACCCCTTCCCCAGTGGAAACTTTGGTGTCCCTAAATATCACCTCATACCCTCAATAAAGCAGCCTGCCAACCTGCTCCTACACAACCGCTGCAGCTGAAACAGCTCTGATATTTAGAAAATCAATAAACAAACCTTTCCCACTTAGAGAACCGAGTAATTCAACCGATCTAAATGTCCTAACTGTTGATATGTGTGTCACTGGCTGAACGCAGCATTACTGAGTTAATGAGGTGCACTAAGAAGATGATTCAGGTTCAGATTCAAGAGTCTTTGCTTAAACTCAGGCCACCTTTACATCATAGAGATCCCACTAATACTGCATTAAACTGTACAGTTATGTTATAGTTTCCAGTGAGGACAGGGAGAGGGACAAACTCAGGCCACCTTTACATCATAGAGATCCCACTATACTGCATTAAACTGTACAGTTATGCTATAGTTTCCAGTGAAGACAGGGAGAGGGACAAACTCAGGCCACCTTTACATCATAGAGATTACATCATAGAGATCCCACTAATACTGCATTAAACTGTACAGTTATGCTATATTTCCAGTGAAGACAGGGAGAGGGACAAACTCATGCCACCTTTACATCATAGAGATCCACTAATACTGCATTAAACTGTACAGTTATGCTATAGTTTCCAGTGAGGACAGGGAGAGGGACAAACTCGAGGCCACCTTTACATCATAGAGATCCCACTAATACTGCATTAAACTGTACAGTTATGTTATAGTTTCCAGTGAGGACAGGGAGAGGGACAAAAACTCAGGCCACCTTTACATCATAGAGATCCCACTAATACTGCATTAAACTGTACAGTTATGTTATAGTTTCCAGTGAGGACAGGGAGAGGGACAAACTCAGGCCACCTTTACATCATAGAGATCCCACTAATACTGCATTAAACTGTACAGTTATGCTATAGTTTCCAGTGAAGACAGGGAGAGGGACAAACTCAGGCCACCTTTACATCATAGAGATCCCACTAATACTGCATTAAACTGTACAGTTATGCTATAGTTTCCAGTGAAGACAGGGAGAGGGACAAACTCAGACCACCTTTACATCATAGAGATCCCACTAATACTGCATTAAACTGTACAGTTATGCTATAGTTTCCAGTGAAGACAGGGAGAGGGACAAACTCAGGTCACCTTTACATCATAGAGATCCCACTAATACTGCATTAAACTGTACAGTTATGCTATAGTTTCCAGTGAAGACAGGGAGAGGGACAAACTCAGGCCACCTTTACATCATAGAGATCCCACTAATACTGCATTAAACTGTACAGTTATGCTATAGTTTCCAGTGAAGACAGGGAGAGGGACAAACTCAGGCCACCTTTACATCATAGAGATCCCACTAATACTGCATTAAACTGTACAGTTATGCTATAGTTTCCAGTGAAGACAGGGAGAGGGACAAACTCAGGCCACCTTTACATCATAGAGATCCCACTAATACTGCATTAAACTGTACAGTTATGCTATAGTTTCCAGTGAGGACAGGGAGAGGGACAAACTCAGGCCACCTTTACATCATAGAGATCCCACTAATACTGCATTAAACTGTACAGTTATGTTATAGTTTCCAGTGAGGACAGGGAGAGGGACAAACCTCAGGCCACCTTTACATCATAGAGATCCCACTAATACTGCATTAAACTGTACAGTTATGCTATAGTTTCCAGTGAGGACAGGGAGAGGGACAAACTCAGGCCACCTTTACATCATAGAGATCCCACTAATACTGCATTAAACTGTACAGTTATGCTTATAGTTTCCAGTGAGGACAGGGAGAGGGACAAACTCAGGCCACCTTTACATCATAGAGATCCCACTAATACTGCATTAAACTGTACAGTTATGTTATAGTTTCCAGTGAGGACAGGGAGAGGGACAAACTCAGGCCACCTTTACATCATAGAGATCCCACTAATACTGCATTAAACTGTACAGTTATGCTATAGTTTCCAGTGAGGACAGGGAGAGGGACAAACTCAGGCCACCTTTACATCATAGAGATCCCACTAATACTGCATTAAACTGTACAGTTATGCTATAGTTTCCAGTGAGGACAGGGAGAGGGACAAACTCAGACCACCTTTACATCATAGAGATCCCACTAATACTGCATTAAACTGTACAGTTATGCTATAGTTTCCAGTGAAGACAGGGAGAGGGACAAACTCAGGTCACCTTTACATCATAGAGATCCCACTAATACTGCATTAAACTGTACAGTTATGCTATAGTTTCCAGTGAAGACAGGGAGAGGGACAAACTCAGGCCACCTTTACATCATAGAGATCCCACTAATACTGCATTAAACTGTACAGTTATGCTATAGTTTCCAGTGAAGACAGGGAGAGGGACAAACTCAGGCCACCTTTACATCATAGAGATCCCACTAATACTGCATTAAACTGTACAGTTATGCTATAGTTTCCAGTGAAGACAGGGAGAGGGACAAACTCAGGCCACCTTTACATCATAGAGATCCCACTAATACTGCATTAAACTGTACAGTTATGCTATAGTTTCCAGTGAAGACAGGGAGAGGGACAAACTCAGGCCACCTTTACATCATAGAGATCCCACTAATACTGCATTAAACTGTACAGTTATGCTATAGTTTCCAGTGAGGACAGGGAGAGGGACAAACTCAGGCCACCTTTACATCATAGAGATCCCACTAATACTGCATTAAACTGTACAGTTATGCTATAGTTTCCAGTGAGGACAGGGAGAGGGACAAACTCAGGCCACCTTTACATCATAGAGATCCCACTAATACTGCATTAAACTGTACAGTTATGCTATAGTTTCCAGTGAGGACAGGGAGAGGGACAAACTCAGGCCACCTTTACATCATAGAGATCCCACTAATACTGCATTAAACTGTACAGTTATGCTATAGTTTCCAGTGAGGACAGGGAGAGGGACAAACTCAGGCCACCTTTACATCATAGAGATCCCACTAATACTGCATTAAACTGTACAGTTATGCTATAGTTTCCAGTGAGGACAGGGAGAGGGACAAACTCAGGCCACCTTTACATCATAGAGATCCCACTAATACTGCATTAAACTGTACAGTTATGCTATAGTTTCCAGTGAAGACAGGGAGAGGGACAAACTCAGGCCACCTTTACATCATAGAGATCCCACTAATACTGCATTAAACTGTACAGTTATGCTATAGTTTCCAGTGAAGACAGGGAGAGGGACAAACTCAGGCCACCTTTACATCATAGAGATCCCACTAATACTGCATTAAACTGTACAGTTATGCTATAGTTTCCAGTGAAGACAGGGAGAGGGACAAACTCAGGTCACCTTTACATCATAGAGATCCCACTAATACTGCATTAAACTGTACAGTTATGCTATAGTTTCCAGTGAAGACAGGGAGAGGGACAAACTCAGGCCACCTTTACATCATAGAGATCCCACTAATACTGCATTAAACTGTACAGTTATGCTATAGTTTCCAGTGAAGACAGGGAGAGGGACAAACTCAGACCACCTTTACATCATAGAGATCCCACTAATACTGCATTAAACTGTACAGTTATGCTATAGTTTCCAGTGAAGACAGGGAGAGGGACAAACTCAGGCCACCTTTACATCATAGAGATCCCACTAATACTGCATTAAACTGTACAGTTATGCTATAGTTTCCAGTGAGGACAGGGAGAGGGACAAACTCAGGCCACCTTTACATCATAGAGATCCCACTAATACTGCATTAAACTGTACAGTTATGTTATAGTTTCCAGTGAGGACAGGGAGAGGGACAAACTCAGGTCACCTTTACATCATAGAGATCCCACTAATACTGCATTAAACTGTACAGTTATGCTATAGTTTCCAGTGAGGACAGGGAGAGGGACAAACTCAGGCCACCTTTACATCATAGAGATCCCACTAATACTGCATTAAACTGTACAGTTATGCTATAGTTTCCAGTGAGGACAGGGAGAGGGACAAACTCAGGCCACCTTTACATCATAGAGATCCCACTAATACTGCATTAAACTGTACAGTTATGTTATAGTTTCCAGTGAGGACAGGGAGAGGGACAAACTCAGGCCACCTTTACATCATAGAGATCCCACTAATACTGCATTAAACTGTACAGTTATGCTATAGTTTCCAGTGAGGACAGGGAGAGGGACAAACTCAGACCACCTTTACATCATAGAGATCCCACTAATACTGCATTAAACTGTACAGTTATGCTATAGTTTCCAGTGAGGACAGGGAGAGGGACAAACTCAGACCACCTTTACATCATAGAGATCCCACTAATACTGCATTAAACTGTACAGTTATGCTATAGTTTCCAGTGAGGACAGGGAGAGGGACAAACTCAGGCCACCTTTACATCATAGAGATCCCACTAATACTGCATTAAACTGTACAGTTATGCTATAGTTTCCAGTGAGGACAGGGAGAGGGACAAACTCAGGCCACCTTTACATCATAGAGATCCCACTAATACTGCATTAAACTGTACAGTTATGTTATAGTTTCCAGTGAGGACAGGGAGAGGGACAAACTCAGGCCACCTTTACATCATAGAGATCCCACTAATACTGCATTAAACTGTACAGTTATGCTATAGTTTCCAGTGAGGACAGGGAGAGGGACAAACTCAGGCCACCTTTACATCATAGAGATCCCACTAATACTGCATTAAACTGTACAGTTATGCTATAGTTTCCAGTGAGGACAGGGAGAGGGACAAACTCAGACCACCTTTACATCATAGAGATCCCACTAATACTGCATTAAACTGTACAGTTATGCTATAGTTTCCAGTGAAGACAGGGAGAGGGACAAACTCAGGTCACCTTTACATCATAGAGATCCCACTAATACTGCATTAAACTGTACAGTTATGCTATAGTTTCCAGTGAAGACAGGGAGAGGGACAAACTCAGGCCACCTTTACATCATAGAGATCCCACTAATACTGCATTAAACTGTACAGTTATGCTATAGTTTCCAGTGAAGACAGGGAGAGGGACAAACTCAGGCCACCTTTACATCATAGAGATCCCACTAATACTGCATTAAACTGTACAGTTATGCTATAGTTTCCAGTGAAGACAGGGAGAGGGACAAACTCAGACCACCTTTACATCATAGAGATCCCACTAATACTGCATTAAACTGTACAGTTATGCTATAGTTTCCAGTGAAGACAGGGAGAGGGACAAACTCAGGCCACCTTTACATCATAGAGATCCCACTAATACTGCATTAAACTGTACAGTTATGCTATAGTTTCCAGTGAGGACAGGGAGAGGGACAAACTCAGGCCACCTTTACATCATAGAGATCCCACTAATACTGCATTAAACTGTACAGTTATGTTATAGTTTCCAGTGAGGACAGGGAGAGGGACAAACTCAGACCACCTTTACATCATAGAGATCCCACTAATACTGCATTAAACTGTACAGTTATGCTATAGTTTCCAGTGAGGACAGGGAGAGGGACAAACTCAGGCCACCTTTACATCATAGAGATCCCACTAATACTGCATTAAACTGTACAGTTATGCTATAGTTTCCAGTGAAGACAGGGAGAGGGACAAACTCAGGCCACCTTTACATCATAGAGATCCCACTAATACTGCATTAAACTGTACAGTTATGTTATAGTTTCCAGTGAGGACAGGGAGAGGGACAAACTCAGACCACCTTTACATCATAGAGATCCCACTAATACTGCATTAAACTGTACAGTTATGCTATAGTTTCCAGTGAGGACAGGGAGAGGGACAAACTCAGGCCACCTTTACATCATAGAGATCCCACTAATACTGCATTAAACTGTACAGTTATGCTATAGTTTCCAGTGAGGACAGGGAGAGGGACAAACTCAGACCACCTTTACATCATAGAGATCCCACTAATACTGCATTAAACTGTACAGTTATGCTATAGTTTCCAGTGAGGACAGGGAGAGGGACAAACTCAGGCCACCTTTACATCATAGAGATCCCACTAATACTGCATTAAACTGTACAGTTATGTTATAGTTTCCAGTGAGGACAGGGAGAGGGACAAACTCAGGCCACCTTTACATCATAGAGGTCCCACTAGTTCTACAATAAACTATAAAGTTGATGTTTCCCTGTGGGGATGGAGGGAATGACATGAGAGCGCCCCCTCACCCCCATTTAAAATATAGTTTTTCTCCTTCTATATTCAAAGTTACCGGAATGTTGTAGAAAGATCTGAAAACAGGGATGATCTGATGAAATATGAAGCACTTTCAGTGAGCATTTGAGTTCATTTTAGGCCTTGAAACTCTAAAATGTACTTTTTTACGTGGCGTTTTTGATAAAGTATTCTTCAAAGTAAGTGCTTAAGCTTCAAGAAATGTTATATTCCCACCTGTCAAATCACTTAAATGTAGAGCTTTCTTTGCAACTTTTTTACCAAGTTTTAGGGAGAGGTACAAATAAAATTGAAAAGCCTGTGTTGATTAAATTCATTATTTTCGAGTAAGAAATGCATATATTTAAATGCTTGTCTTGATTTTTCTATATTTCTTATTTTCTTAAAATTAATCCAACCTCAGAGCATCTTAACTTCGGTTTAAACCGTCTCTCTCTATTATTTTATGCGGAGTCAGGCAACACAGTTCACTATAACCAGCATAGTGACGCTACATTTATCTACACTGAAAACAGTTCTTTGACTTGTGAGTTGTTTTGTTTTTAACAGCATTTTTTAACAACTCAATGGCCTCTTGTTACCTCAGGCCATTAATGTCTGATAAAAACGCGTTATATACAATATTACAGTGAAGGTGGTGAATAATGAGGAGACGGAGCTGAACGTGTGTCTGTTTATTAGGAGGAGTTACGTTAGCGCACTTGGCTGAATCGGTTTGGGAAATGGAGACTGAAACTGATAAATGACTCTGATAAACAGCACGAAGCACTGATACGACATTATTAACTCTCCGTTTATCGCGCTTTAGTTTTATTTGACCTTTTTTACCTCAGTAATGGTAGTTAACATTAGCTGTCCAGGTATGGCCGGTTGCTAGGTAACGGCAGTTACGGTAAGGACACGGCAGTTGATGGTCGATTTTGATCGAGTAAGTTAAGATTCTTAGAAAAGATTCTCAAATTAAGATCAGATTAGCTTCTGTAATATGAATTTGTGATGAATCTTATCTTGTCCCGTCAGATCTTACGTTAAGACAAGAAGATAGGAAGTTTCTGTAATACGGCACCCTGATTACGAGCCGCTGACCTAGAGTCTGCTGCTATAGCACAAACCTCAATTGACTGTCACTTTGATTATTGATGTAACTAAACTTGCGGGAATTTAACTTCAAAAGTTAGTGTCCTGGCTTTCTTAAACATAATAAGCCGATAGGGCATAAAGCACAGATTCCTGATCTGCTAATTTACTATTTCAAATTCATTTAGCTCAGAATTTTAAGGCAGCCCAAGCAACTTTTTCAACTTAAAACAACAATTATTTTTTTACAGTTTAGCGGAGACAAAAAACAAAAATGAAATGAGCCACCCCAGCACTCGTAGTCTTACACCTTCAAACATACATCATCAGAATAGACTTTGAGCCAGGAAAGCTCACGCTGGAGACCACTGCTGAAATAGGTGAGTACACTCAAAAAAATATTTCAGCCCCAAAGTTAAAACTTACAGATTTTAATTACGTCAATTTTCTATTCTATTTTAACACATAAATCCAATATAAAAATGGTATTATTGTGTAATTGATTCTCCATCATGTTCAATAAACCTGAACTAATTAAATAACAATATACAGAACATTAATGTATTTCTAAAGAGTTAATAGTAGCTTCTGCATCGCAGCACAGTTACTTAGACGGTGTAAAAGTATTAAATGACAAGTTAAATTCACAAACATTTACTGTCGTCCCAACTGTATTAAACCGTATTTGCTGAGATAAACATGTAAACTTTAAACTCTAATGAGAAAGAAATAAACAGCACTTTACAGATTTCAGCCGTGATCAAATTGCCTGCTTTAGAATTCCAATTCACTCGTAACTGAACTGCTAATTAAAGCGAATGTTTATGTGCACAACGTTCCTATTGAGGTGCAGCTCTCACGCTGACCATCACGCCAGTTAGCAGCTAACGCCATCAGTCACTTCATGCCACGCCAACATGTCGAGGTCACCTACAGTTGCAATATTAATGCAATACAACTTTATATACAGCTTCACTATAAATCACCGCCACTGCTTATTTAATCTACATTTATGGCATTTGGCTGACGCTCTTATCCAGAGCGACTTACAATTTGATCATTTTACACAGGCAGGCCAAGGCGGGGTTAGGAGTCTTGCCCAAGGACTCTTATTGGTGTAGTGTAGGGTGTTTGCCCAGGTGGGGGACTGAACCCCAGTCTACAGTGTAGAAGGCAGAGGTGTTAACCACTACACTAACCAACCACACTACCTTTCATAGCCGTTACCATGACAGCAGACCTAGCAAGAATGCTAGCTAGCTAGTTCGCTGGCATTTGTCTAGAGTTTCTCTCAAAAATAAGCAAAATGAAACATTAATATTTGGTCAAAAACATTAAAAACACTAAGTGAATTTGCATCACGATTTCAGTGCAGTTGCACTGAATAACGAAGGATGGCAGGAGATTCATGTTCACCATGACAGCTGAAGTAGTTTCCTGGTTGATGATGCGTTTCCTGTTACCGTTGCACATGAGCTCCGCCTCCTAATAAGATTTAGTGGGAAAATCTAACAGGTTATAAAATTCAATTAAACCAGTTTTGGATTGATCCAGATTGAGCTGCTTCTAATGAATAGAAATGAGTAAAGTATATTTACAAATAAGTTTTATGTGAAATATTTGCTTAATGTTTATGATGGTGCCCTGTGATGGACTGGCGACCTGTCCAGGGTGTATCCCGCCATTCACCCAGTGACAGCTGGGATAGGCTCCAGCACCCCCCACGACCCAGAAGGAGAAGTGGCTTAGAAGATTTTTCATTCTAGCTGAAGTTCCCCTTTAAGGATGTGTGGCTCATCACTGCAACTCCATCATCTCCCAAGATACCCTCACACTGAACTGAAGTGAACTTGACCGGACTTCTGCAAACTTGGTTAAGAGCCAAATTGGCACGGATCCTATGCCTACTTCCAGAAGGTAAAGGGTACACTTCTGCAGGGTCCACAAAATGGTCATTCCAAGAGTGCCAGTCAAAAAGTGTGATTTCTTGACATAAACATATTTCAAAATTTGGATGTCCACCCGGCACCGGTCCCCGAATGACTCGAAAACAATGGACAAGTAGTGGTCTTTAGTCTGAGCACTTTGATATGACAGTTCGGTACCAACAAACACAAACACAGCTGTGACTGCCCCATGGTCACTCAAACACTCGTTATCTTGAAGCTGAGTCAGAGGGTAAAAGCAAACAGACCTCTACGGGAAATGGGGAACTTGCGGTATGTGGGTCAGATCATATAATAATTACATTGTGTTTCATACACAGTTATATAACAGACCGAAAAGCTTAATGGTGAGTATATGGCCTCTTTTCAAAGACTCTTATCGCAATATATATATATATATATAGCTTCAGCCACACCCATTGCTAACAGATGTATGAAATCAAGCATTGCCATAGACAAACAATGGCAGCAGAATGAGTTGTACTGAAGGTTCTGTGATGTTGTCATACGATGCCACCTTTGCCACAAGTTACTTTAAAACTTCTGCACCGCTAAATCTGCCACAGTCAACTGTAAGTGCTATTATTATGAAATGGAAGCATCTAGATGCAACAACAGCTCAGTCATAGAGCAGACCAAGCAAACTCACAGGGCAGGCTCATCATTACCAAGTTCCAAACTGCATCTGAAAGCAACATCAGTACAAGATCTCTGCATCAGCAGCTTCATTAAACAGGTTTTCATAGCAGAGCATCTGCTCACAAGCCTAAGATCACTATGTGCAATGCCAAGTGTCGACTGGAGTGGTGTAAAGCATCGTCACTGGACTCTGAAGCACTGCCAATGTGTTCTCTGGAGTGATGAATCATGCTTCACTATCTGGCAGTCTGATAGATGAATCTGGGTTTGGCAGATGCCAGAACACCATCTACTAGAATGCATAGTGCCAACAGTAAAGTTTGGTGGAGGAGGGATAATGCACTGGGGCTGTTTTTCAGGGTTTGGGCTAATGAAAGGTGACCTTAATGCTACAGCTTTTGGGGAGGAGCCCTCAAATGCGAGGTCCATAAAGACATGATTTGAGTTTTGGTGTGGAGGAACTCCGGAGGTCTGCACAGAGCCCTGACCTTAACCCCACTGAACACCTTTGGGATGATCTGGAACAGAAATTGAGAGCTAGGCATTCTTATCCAACATGAATGCCTGACCTTACAAATGCTCTTTTGACTGAATGGGAACTAATTCCCACAGATACACTTGAAATTCCTGCGCAAAGCCTTCCCAGAACAGTGGAGACTGATATAGTCACAAAGGGGGGGCAACTCTATATTAAAGCCCATGGTTTTGGAATGGGACGTCAACAAGGTCATAAAGGTGTGATGGTCAGGCATCCACATATGTTGGCCTTATGTATGTATATAGAAAGGTGCCCCTTACTGCTACTTTCCAAACTACAGCTTCTAAACAAGAGCAAAGAGGAAAATAAATGGGCGTATTTCTCTCCCAGACTGAGAAATCACAAGTAGGCCTGTTATGTAACAGAACAGACACGTAGTCGACAGGGTCCCAAATAAAGAGAAAGAAAGTAATGTGATTCCTCAATGCACCCAGTGGCCGCTGCCAGTATAAGCAGTTGGTGAAAGGTAACACGGTCATCCGCATGCAGGAATAATCAATCTGATGATCTAATAATGTTTTATTCTTTTGTCTTTTGCAGTTTTGCATTGCATTTCTAAATGTTCAGATGTCTGAATCTGAATGCTGGCATGCAGTGCTGCACCAGTGCAAGTCTCAGGCTGGTTTTGTAACTCTCCTTTTTTGGTTAGATTGTTTTTGGCCATGTCTGCTCTGTTTCTGCAGTCTTCAGCTTTTTGTGGTCCAATTTTAGTGTTTCTGAAATTGAGCGCACACAAACAGGAGGACATGCTAAGCCAGGCCAAGCAAACCAAAGCTACACACACCTCTGAGAGGAAATCTGAACAAACTGAACTATCAAATATTGACAACACGTTCATTTCTACAAGATTATTTAACAAGTTTAATACGACGCCACATCATTAAACAGTATCAGGCGAAGATCCTCAATGACAGATTATCCTGGCTATCAAGCATCATTATTTATTTTTGTAATTATTTATTTGTTTCAAAATGTTTGTTAGTAGACTCTTATTCTTTATTGCTTTATTGTTTATTGTGATTCTTTATTATTGTCTATATTATTTTGCATTCTATAAGTTTTCCTGTTGTCAGTGTTAGGGGTCCAAGCACCTGGTGATTATAATTGTCATATAATTATTACTATGTTTTTATGCAATGTTCATATTGTACTATGCAAAAGTCAGAGATCACTTTTTATTTATTCCATTTCCAATCAAAATAACTTAGTTATTCATTTTTAAGTATTACGGAAAATAAATAAATAAAAGAGAGAAATATATGTCTAACAGAAAATTACACAAAAGCCTAAAAACGTTTATGGAACATCTGCACATATTTTCACTTTCAGTATGTAATATACCCACCCTTTGCTTTTATTACAGCTTCCATCCTTATCAGGAGATTTGCTTGCAGTTTTTCAAAGGAATATGCATGGATTTTTGTCCACACCTTTTTTCCCCAAAGTTCAGTCTTAGGATTTGGTTGCTAAATTACAAATTTAGATAGATAGGAATTTAGATTTAAATAAGAGTCTGGAAACCTTACTCCACATCTCAGATGTTCAGTTTCAGTGTACTAAAACAAATTTTCTTCTACTTTGTCTATTTTCTTTTCTCTAACAGCTTCTTAACAGCTACACATCCTTTCAGACTCATAGCACTGAGTTGTCTTCTCACAGTAGAAGGATGGACAGAAACACACTGGATGTTTTCAGATTCAGGTCATCTAGATGTAATGTTGTTTTTCTTCTTACTGTTGTTAATAAAAGTCCTATGTAGTTCCACTGCCCCATCATTTTCTCTTTTTTTGTATAATTTGAAAACTCTTCCTCTGCAATGCTTCAAGTGTTTTTTTGATGGGATTATATCAACTTCCATTAATGGTTAACAATTAAGAATGTTTTTTTATTTGGAGATTTTGACAGCGAGGTCACCAAGTGCTAAAGTACACAGAAGATAAAAGTCAACAATGCTCTGCTGATTCAGTAGCTGCAGAGATCCAAACCATCTCTGGCATTAACATCAGCACAAAAACTGCTCCAGGACCTTCATTGCATGGGTTTCCATGGCCGAGCAGCTGCGTGCAAGCCTTACAGCATCAGGCAAAATGTCTAAAATGGTGATGAAGTGCCACCACTGCACTCTGGAGCAGTGGAAACATTTCTGTGGAGGGACCAATCATTCTTCTCCATCTGGCAACCTGATGGACAAGTCTGGGTTTGGTGGTTGCCAGGAGAACATTACCGGCCCGACTGCACTGTGCCAGCTGCAAAGTTTGGTGGAGGAGGGATAATGAGAGGGACATTTTGGACAATTGTACGCTTCCAACTTTGTGGGAACAGTTTGGTGAAGAACCTTTTCCAGCAATGACTGAGCCCCAGTGCATAAAGCGAGGTCCATAAAGTCATGGCTGGGTGAGTGGTGTGGAAGAACTTGACTGGCCCTCATGACCTCAACTCCATCAAGCAACTTTGGGATGAAGTAGAATGGAGATTGTGAACCAGGTCCTCTCATCCAACATCAGTGTCTGAACTCACAAATGCTCTTCTTTTAATAAACGAGCAAAAATTCCCACACTCTCCAAAATCTTGTAGAGTCTTCCCAGTAGAGTGGAAGCCGCCATCCAATTACTGCCTATGAATTTAGAAAGGGATGTAATAAAAGCTCCTGTATAGGTGTCCCAATACTTTTGTAACATATAGTCTACATGGTATAAAAGCACCTATACATTTATATTTTAGGTTCAATATTGCTTTCTATTACAACCTCTTCCTTTTCTTGATGTTAGAGACCTAAGCACTTGGTAATTACTATAATTATGTAAATATTAATTCCATTAATAATAATAATGATAAAGAAATCATGTTTTTTCCCCATAGAGAAGCATTCTTTTGCAGGGAGGCCTTTGCTGCAGTGAAACAGTGCTGCATTCACATTGCTTGTCACAACAAGGTCCTCTGTTATGAGTTCTGCTGGCTCTGGATGGGCAGGGGCTGCTGGCCATTGGCTGGACTGTCCATGTGCATTTCACACGCCTTTGATTTCCAGCACCACAACAGAGTCTGGGACTATAAAGAGCATAGAGTGGCCTTTGTTTCTGTGCCGAAGCGCTGATCTTACCAGCCCACAGATTTTCTTCCACACAAGTGGGACAGCTCAGCAGGAGAGGCTGTAGTACATGAATTTTGTTGTAGTTTTCATGTAGTTTCATGGTTTGAGCTGTGAATGATTGTGCATTTCTCTTTGCACAGTTCTATGTAACAAAATATCTATCTATATCAACAAAACAGAAAGTCTGCTGTTTTTATATGTTCAAAAAGCACAAGTGAGAACAGAAGGTGCAGGGCAGAGCAGCGTAGACAAATATTAAAGTGCAGGACCGAGGCAAACAACGCACCCCAGCACACATAGTGCCATCCTGAACAGTGCAGAACGGTACAAATAGTGCCATACTGGACAGTGTAAGGCAATAATAAACAGTGTAAAGCAGTACATATAGTGCAGTACTGGACAGAAGAAAGAAGTACACAGTGTAATAGAGGACAATGTAAGGTAGTACACAGAGTTCAGAACTAGACAGTATAGAGCAGCATACAGTGCAATACTGAATAATGTCAGGCAGCATACAGTGCAATACTGAATAATGTCAGGCAGCATACAGTGCAACATTGAATACACTGGTGGTTGTAATGGTGTTGCGAAGCATGTTGCCATGATTTTCCAGGTGGTTGCTAGGGTGTTGCTATGGTGTCCCAGGTGGTTGCTGTTGTGTTTCTACATGGATTTTCTTCCAAAACAACTTTTCTAGTTGTATAATAAACACCTGTCTGAAAGCATCTGCACACTGGAAGCATCAAGTTGTACCTCTCATTTATTCAGGTTTTTCCTTTAATTCATCAACCATCTGTATTTAAGACTCCTTCTGCATGAATTAGCACATTGAAAGTAATACTGATCAGCACACAGGTGGCTGGAAAATGGGCTTTCTGTGTACGAGTGGTAATTGTTTGCATTCGAATGTGCGTGATGGTGATGTTCTCATGCACCATGAAAACTTCTATCCATCTGCAATTGTTTTATTTCTGGGGATGGAGGCTTATCATAAGTGTAGAGGCATTTACATAACGGGAAACATGACCCATCACCTTTGTAGTATCTCATTCCTTTGCATAGATCATTGGGTTATTTTAACCCCCCGTAATCCTCAACTGTTTGGACAGGCTCAGTCATTGCTGGCGTCTGAGCTGGGCCAGGTTTCTGCATAAAAACATGCTGAATAACTTCGTCATGGGTCTAACATGAGGTAATGGTGACTGGGCTCCAGGTACTGAAGTGTTTGTGTTGTGAGATGTTTGCATACATGTCTGACGGCCTGAGGCCTTAGTATTTTTTCTTTAACCCTTAGAAGTTAAGAGTTAAAACTTTAGTTTTGCAATGCTATTCAAGTGTAATTACTTACAGATTCTTGGGGAAAACCTGAACCTTATAATAGAAACACAAATATTATATAGACTGGAAGTTTAGAAACCACTTGTCACTTCTCTCATGTACTACGTATGAGAAATTAGAAATAATTGACCTTACAAATGCTCTTTTGACTGAATGGGCACAAATTCCCACAGACACACTCCATTGCTCTTATCACCAGCAATAATTGTGATTTTTTAAGGGTTAATATAAAGTAATATAAGGCACTGTGTGAAAGTGCTAAACTGAGAATAAGTTGTCTAAGGGTCATTTCAGAGAATTAATTTCATTTTTTAAAGCTTATATTTCGGAACTCAAGCTTTTATCTTATGACCGGTAGATCATGGAAATATACTATATTTCCCAAAGTTTTCACTCACCATCCAAATCATTGAATTCAGGTGTTCCAGTCACTTCCGTGGCCACAGGTGTACAAAACCAAGCCCCTAGGCCTGCAGACTGCTTCTACAGACATTAGTGAAAGAATGGGTCGCTCTCAGGAACTCAGTGAATTCCGTCTGGCAATCTGATGGATGAGTCTGGGTTTGGCGGTTGCCAGGAGACGGTACTTGTCTGACTGCACTGTGCCGAGTGTAAAGTTTGGTGGAGGGGGGATCATGGTGTGGGTTGTTTTTAAGGAGTTGGGCTCGGCCCCTTAGTTCCAGTGAAAGGAACTCTTAAAGCTTCAGCACCAAGAGATTTTGGACAATTTCACGCTCCCAACTTTGTGGGAACAGTTTGGGGACGGCCCCTTCCTGTTCCAACATGACTGCGCACCAGTGCACAAAGCAGGTCCATAAAGACACGGATGAGCCAGTTTGGTGTGGAAGAACTTGACTGGCCTGCACAGAGTCCTGACCTCAACCCCATAGAACACCTTTAGGATGAATTAGAGCGGAGACTGTGAGCCAGGCCTTCTCGTCCAACATCAGTGTCTGACCTCACAAATGCGCTTCTGGAAGAACGGTCAAAAATTCCCATAAACACTCCTAACCCTTGTGGAAAGCCTTCCCAGAAGAGTTGAAGCTGTTATAGCTGCAAAGGGTGGGCCGACATCATATTAAACCATATGGATTAAGAACGGGATGTCACTCAAGTTCATACGCGTGTGACGACAGACGACAACACTTTTGGAAATATAATGTATTGTGTCCAATATTTGAATGCTCAGTAACGTTATCTGTAACCTACAGCTAGCTAGTTAACCACTGGACCATACTCCTGAAATGGAGGTCACACACGGAAGCTCTTGTTATGAGTCGGCAGGATCATCTTTGCGGGCACGGTGGAGTCATTTATAGTGCCTTTTTGAGCATCACATCTGCAAAATACAGTTACAGGGAAACACTGTGAGGGTTAGCGAGCATATTAGCTTATAATCGGGTCCTAAAACAGGTGGCCAGCGCAAATTAAAAACCAACAAAATCTGTAATTTGACCAGGACTTCTCAAACTTTTGCATACAGCTGTAGATCTGCATATGAAGACCAGAAGATATCAGAATTCCTGAAGACGCTGCAGCCCCCTAGCAGCCCCCACCTTCCTGACACTGTATGGAAACAAACTCTATCTGTAAGATAGAGTGAGTGGGGTCACATACTAGTATCAACCCTGACCTCTAGCGCGTCAGTCTATGGGAAAATGTCCACACAGCTCAGGAAACATTCATAAAAAGAGCAGTTAACAGCTTGAGGAAAGATTAAACAGGTCCAGCAACTGTCCAGACTAAAACCAGAACAACAGTCAAGCCCAGGCAAAGTGTTATATATATATATATATATATATATATATATATATATATATATATATATATATATATCTCATCACTATCCGAAGATAGTGCCTCTAAAACAATAGTTTTTTTTCATTCAGAGAGGGCAAAAACCTTCTTAACTCTAGTCAATGTAAAGACATTTTATTCTAATAATTAAAAAATCTAATTCTAATAATAAAATAATAATAATTATTCTAGTAATTTCGAGCGTTTCCATTGGTCCACTCCTCATAAAATCTTCACACAATAGCAGGGACAGCTCCTGTGCTGAAAAAATGAAGAAAAATTAAAATCAGTTAATCTGATCAAAAGACATTTTGTTGGTTTTCTAAGTGAAAATAAATGAATGCGTCCTCTACAAGGAACACACTTAAAGATGGAGTTTTTCAGAAACTTTTAGGGCAAAATTTCCATTTATTTAGTGAATTCAACACATTGGAAAAAACACACACAGACACACACATCTTCTAAGCCGCTTCTCCCTCAGGGTACTGGAAAAAACAATAAGTGGTAATTGACTCAGAAGAACATGTTAAGCAGGTCAGAGTTAATCTAAGGGTAACTGTGAACATGAAGGCAATTACAATCTGGAAAAAAACGAGAAAACTCTCAGAGTTTCTCAGTTTCTGACCAGAAAGGCAAAGCAAAACCCCCATATGACAGCAAAGGGTCTGCAAGAAGGTTTAGCTGATGCACTGGTGGTGGTGCACAGTTCTACTTTGCAGCATTGCTTGTACAAACATGATCTGCATGGAAGAGTCATCAGAAAGAAACCTTACCTGCAATGTCTTCAAAAAAGCAAACATCTGAAGAATGCAAAACTAAATCTAGACAAGCCCGTGGCATTTCGGAAAGCCTTTCTAAGTGCTGTTGAGGTAAAAATGGAACTCTTCACACAAACGCCAAAAATGTGTTTGGAGAGAAAATGAGTAGTATTTGATGAAAGGAACACCTTGCCAGCTGTTAAGCATGGGCTAGAAATATTATGCTTTGGGACTGTTCAGCAGCCAGTGACCCAGGCCGAATGAATATGAGGAGTTGAAAGAATTCCTCTAAATATCAACCAATTCTGGAAAAAAAGATCAGTCAGAAAACTGAAACAGAAAACACACATTGAAGCATCATTGGAAATCTGGGGGCAGATCTTAGTATTGTGAAAGGAAGAGTGAGTGAAATTCCTAAAAGAGGAATCGAAAGACTATAAAAATCATTTAAAAGCTGTTATATCTGCCAAAGAGGGGGTGTTACCAAGTATTAACTCAGAAGGGTGTCATTTACTTTTAATTATTAAAAAAAATCAGTTTTTTCATTTCGTCAAAGTGCCTGTTCATTAACATTTGCAGAGAAACGTTACTGACTAGTTTGCTGCTGAGGTTGTATTTACTTCATTTAGCCTCAGAAATCAGCAAACTATGTCATTTGAGTGCCCAGGTTTTTGCGGGCACCTCTAGGCCTTTACTACATGAAGATTTTTCATTAATTATTTTTAGCAGTTAATCAATCCTCTATCGTTGGGACCCCTACAGCACCCCAGCACTCCTCCACTTCCTCGGCCCTCGTCTAAAATTGTATGAAAACATACGCATGCCCTTTAGGATAGGGTGAGTGGGTTCACATACCAGACTCACCCCTGAGATATAGCTTGTCAGGGTGTGAGAAAACCTCCCCAAGGCTTAGCATTGACTCTCTAAAGTGGTGGCTCCTCCTTGACCGCTCAGAATGGGAGCTTTATTTTTGGCTGCTTCCTTGGGTTTCCAAGGCTTTCACAAGAGGAACTACTGGACCTACTCTCACTAAATCCTTGTGACTTCAATTTTTTATCATTATCATGTGGAATGCATGCAACTATGATGCATAAGCATTTCGCTGGTGTCAGAAGAAAATCTCGTATCTCCAAAATGGGAACTTTACAGGAGAAGGAAAAAACCTACTTTACTTTTAATGCAAGTCAGTGGAACCAGACGTGTTTCCAATTAATTTTGGGCCATTTATTTCAGTCCAGTCATCATGAAATTTACACACAATGCGAAGGAATGCAGGTATTTTCAAATGATGTCAAAAACTGAGAAATGACAAAAATGGAGATACGAGGTTTTGTCCCAACAACAGCGATTTACTTCATAATGTCTAGATGCATTTTGGCTCCTGCTGCTGATAAACATATCTTGCTTTCCCCATATTGCCCTTTAGACAGCAACGAAGTGAGACTTCTGACCTAGAAATACAGTTGTTTACAAAAGTTTGGGCACCTCCAGTCAAACGCAGTCAAACACACTATTGCAATTTTTTTAACATTGAGGTTCTGGTAATAATTCCATGTATATCCAGTTCTGAACAGGTACTGAATGACTTCCAGTTTCTGAACTTTTATTTTTCAAAACACAACAACAGCAGGTGTTATGACTTCACCAATATGATAAGAAAAAGGTGAAACACAAACACACACAAACACCATCAGCTTGGCATAAATATACTCAGATTATTAGGGTATGCTACAGTGGGGGCGGCAAATGTCCGAGCCGCAACATTTTATATCTGATTTATCATCTTGGCTGTAAATATGTCTCAGTATGTACTGATGTGCTGATATAGGCTAACAAATTTGATATAAATTAAAACACAGACTTACTTCGCTCTGCTTTGAGCTTGCTTAGCTGCTTTTCTCACATCTCCAGCAGGAAACTTTTCCTCAAAAGTGAAATAGTTTCTTGTAAAATGTCTCTCCATGAGAATTTTTACAGCTTGTCTGTCGTCTGCTTCTTCTTCAAAAGATTCCCTGATCTTCAGGGTTAAAGGGGGAATCAGCAGTTCTACATTAACTCCAGCGTTTAAGACCATTTACTGTTAAACTGTGTTGAAGGATCAGCAGAGCTTCATGTGCTCTAGTCCGTCCTAATATTGTTAATTAGGTGGAACGACTCAGTTTAACATACTGAAAAAAAAAAGTGTGGCCTGTACAAAAGTTAGAGCACATATATATTTGATATTTATATATATATATCGCTGCTGTCAGAAGAAAACCTTGTATCTCCAAAATAGTAACTTTACAGGGACAAAAAAACCTACTTCACTTTCAATGTAAGTCAATGGAACCAGAATTATTCCCATGTCATTTTGGGTCATTTCTTTTAGGCCATTCATCATAAAACTTACAAACAATGTAAAGAGTAACAGATACTTTCAGATTATGTCAAAAACTGAAAAATGCCAAAAATGGAGATACAAGGTTTTCTTCCAACAGCAACAATATATATATATATATATATATATATATATATATATATATATATATATATATATATATATATATATATATAAATATTCCAACATGTGAAAATCAGCAAATAAATAGAAAGTGTGCACTAAACTTTGCAGAAAATAGTGTTAACTTATTTTCACGAATCAACAAAACACATAATTTGAGCTTCTTATTTTAGTAATAAAAAAAGCTTGACATGGTCATCCTTCAACTACTGCCCACACAGCCTTTGGCAACAATAATAGCCTTGACATATTTCTTGTAAGCAACAGTTTGCTTGCCACACCTTTTCTCTAAAAAATGTGATTTTTTTTTTGTCTGGGCCTTTTTTAAACCTGAAAAGCTAAAAATAAAGCATTTTTCTCTGACGGCGTGAAGGGCGGGGCTGCAGGTGTGTCTTAAGGCAAACAGGTTGCCTTAAGATGCTGTTAAATAGCTGAACAAGAATGTTTAAAATAGTCTACACTCCCTCACTGAAATGACAAGTTTTTGCTTGCTGTAAAGCCAGAAGTTTAGATAAATCATGTCAGACATTTGAAAGACTTTATGCGATGCTCCACTGTAGATGCTCAGTCTGTCTCTGACTAACATTCAACTAAATATCTATTAAATGCAACTGAACTTAAAGTTCAGTGTAAAAGATTCTAATAAATCTAACTCTAATCATAATTTCAGCCCTAATCTTAACTGTAGTATTGAGTAGTATAAATGAGTGAATATTTGCAAAAAACAATAAAGTTTATCTGTTTGAACATTAAATATCTCGTCTTTGTAGTGTATTCAATTGAATATAGGTTGAAAAGGATTTGCAAATCATCGTATTCTGTTTTTATTTGTGTTTTACACAACGTCCCAACTTCACTGGAATTGGGGTTTTATATTTGTACACCAGTTATTCCGCTTACTCCGTTGTTAAGCAGCTGTCTTTACTTCTTACTTTGCCACAAACAGAAAACGGACACTGTTAAGGTCACATCTGACCGACAGCCGATTTGGTCCGACTCTGAAGACAAGACGACACTAAATTCCCAAACTGTCGTCACCACTGAGCAGCTTTTCAGTCGGCAGCTGTGACAGAAGAACAGCTGAACAACCTGGAATCAGCCAGAAATGAACCCAACACCATTCGCCAGACGTGTCTGATCTTCAGAGTCGGACCAAATCAGACTGAGCCGTAAAACTGAGCAAATATCAGGTTCAGCTCAGTTTGGTCAGTTTCTCCAGATCAGTATTAATGTTGTTTTGTTCCAGCCGGTCTGTAAAGCTTCTTACAGCCCGTTTAGTTTGGCGAATGGTGTTGGGTTCATTTCTGGCACATCGCAACCTCCTTAATACATTTCGTATAATTGTTATTTTGTACTACTTGAGCAAAAGTACCGTTTAAGTATTGGTTAAAAGTATCGTTTCAAAAAGCCCACGTATCCATCTACATTGCACTTAAGAGCACCAAATGACAAAAAGCTGCTTTATGCTTGCAGTCGAGCTTTAAATGATAATCCTGTTATCAAAATAATCAATTTCAAACACTGTTATTGCCTCTTCTCATGTGATCATATGTACCTCTGTACATTCTGCTGCCCTGCCGTCCTTTAGGAAGCTTCAGTCTGATGACTTGGACTGAACTTAGGTCAGCAGAGATAACATGCCCAGGCAGCCAAAGGAGCTTTATTTACAAACATGAAATAGGTCCACATGACCACTGCGTGTGATGATATTATAACCTGCCAAAAAGAGAAGCCTTGTCGTTTCACTATGACCTGACGTGAAAGAGATCTCCACTAAAAAAGACGTCCTGTGGTCCAGCTCTGTCACTGGAAGTGGTTCAGTAGCAAAGCACTTAGCAAAGCACTCTTTGGCATGAGGCCATGTTTGCCGCTGACATTTAGAACTGGTGTGCTCGGTTTACTTCGACTAACGGGTCAAGGGGCTGACCCCGGCCACAGGGTACGCCCACACATGCAACTGGCCCAGAGTGTGGCCGTCTACCTATATAGAGTGTCTACATCTGCACCACAACACACACTGCAGACTGGCCGAGAGTTCACTCAGTTCATTCAGCTTGTGTGATGCAACAATTGACTGAATTGCACACAAATTTACAAGATTTCAGAGTAAATACAAAAGGGGGAGAGTCTCTCAGATGGACTGTGTTTGAACAGCTCTTCATATTAACGCTGCAAATACAAAAAGAACTTGAAAGGGAAGGTTTGTGAACGAAGTGAAAGCGATACAACGTTACATTTGGTGGAAGACCGTTAATGGTTGCTTAACTGTTGCCTAGATGTTTTTATGCCATTTCTACGGTGTCCCAGGTTGTTGCTAAGGTGTTGCTAGGTCTTTCCTAAGCTATTAAATACACTGAAATCTTAAATCCACTGTTAAATTCACTGCCACCTTTTAATTTGTTGCTACCTTACATCCACTGCTACCTTAAATGCAGTGCCACCATAAATCCGTTGTTTGTGTTGTGCGTTAGGCCACAAAACTGACAACAAAAAAAGAAAAAAGCTGCTCAGCGGTGACGACAATTTGGGAATTTAGTGTAAGGAGCTCGAGAACGAACTGCCTATTAGAACTAGGCCTTCAATTCAAGCCATGAGTGTCAAAACAAATAATAATGCTAACTTCTGATAGCATCCCTATAGAATTCTAGTAGCTTGTTAGCTCTAAGCTAAGGGTTATGAACATTTTGGCCACTCTTAACTTAAACACAAATATTTGAAGCTTATAAAAGACATGTCATGTTTTACTTAAGCTCGCAACAGACATATTAACATATTAGCTCTTTGAGTCGGGAGTCCTGGTTTAGGTCTGCCGCTGCTGTTTTCTGTTTCAAACAACCCATATATTAGCATACACCTCATTTTCAGTCACTGATGTATCTAGAACATCCAGATACTTATCTCTCTGAAATTTGATACTGCCTACTGAAAATCAAAATGCGATTGGTTGATTCCTCGGTCACATAATCGTGCTTATTTATGACGATGGTTAACGTTAGGTGTTCTTCTTGTCAGCTCCTGAAGACCCAGCCAGTAGGAGAGCTCGCTTAAGTATATCTACCAAGATACCACAGAGAAGAACCATTCCTGAATGAATTCCTGAGCTTAGCCCTTTTGTTTCTATCCAAAAACTCAACAGTGAAACAAGAGTAGGACAGTAATACTCACAGAGTTTAAATACCATCATGATTCTATTGAATAAAAAAGGACTTACCATGCACTTTTAGTGCCCAGAAGTCATTAGGTCTTCACCGAAGGCTATTATAGGGAACCTGTGTTTCAGGATATTTCCTACATCACAGCCTTGTGTGGCTGTACGCCTCCAATACGGTCATTATTTATAGGCCATAGGTTGACACCTACCTCAAGTAGCTAGCTGACAGACAGTTCAATAAATAGCAATGACGTTACACAACAAAGCAAGAAGAAAATCGTAAATATCACACGTTATCTGTTTAGCTAGGATTAGCCAGCCATTTAGCTAATGGCTCCTTGCTCAGAATGGACACCGAGTCGCGAAAAGCGAAGATCTCGAAATCTCTGTTAACATGTTAAGCCTTCTTGTTGGCTCTTGAAGTCCTAACCAATAGGAGAGCTCATCTAGCTATATCCACTGACGATGATCCCATTTTCTTTAGTTGAGTTGAAAATGATAAAGATGACAGGATTTTCTGGCCATCAGGAGGACCAGGACATTCCCGGTGGGATGTGTGTGTCGGCTACCGAGTGAGAAAGAAAGAAGTGTATGGTCCTTTCTAATGTCGTCGTATATAAAATGAATGGACACTGCCTGGGACAAACGACAAATGCTGGAGTGTATATATCCAGACACGTTGCTTCTCAGTGTGTGGCCATCAGCCAATCACGCAAATGCTGCCCAGAACAAAGCGTAATGATAACAAGCAGGAAAGTTAAAGCTAAGTAAAGACTGGCTAGGAAAGAAAACCTCTAAAAAAGCAGAATGGTGGGGTGGATATCAGAGCGGGGAAGTGCAGAAGGGGTAAATTAGTCGGTTCATTCACCCTACTTGTACAGTAATGCTGGAGGTTAGGGAACCGGCCTTGTGACCGGAAGGTTGCCGGTTCCATCCCCTTGGCTGACGTTATGTGACTGAAGTGCCCTTGAGCAAGACACCCTATTCCCGGGCGCCGTGGATAGGGCTGCCGACTGCTCCGGGCAAGTGTGCTCACTGTGCCCTAGTGTGTGTGTTCACTAGTGTGCATGTCGGGACGGGTTAAATGCAGAGGTCTAATTCGTCTGTGTGCAAAACACAGTCGGTTACTGGTTCTGAGTTCTGAGTTCTAATGTTAATGTACTGCCAGACACTGGCTAATTAGCTAACTAGTGGTCAGACATAAGCCGTTTGAAAATACTGTATCTTTGATGGTAAGCTTGGCACGGGTGGGGGGGTTTGTTCGCAGTTTTGGGGTCATAACAGGGGGGCGGGGGGGGGGGGTCTCTGTGCTTGTAGAAGCCTTGTCTAGTGTGTTTTGCGGAGCTGAATCTTTCACATTTAACTGGGCGTTCCTCAAAGTAGGATTTCCCCTCATTTATTTTTCCTTTGCAACGATTATTAAAACCGGTGGTTGGTTAGTGTAGTGGTTAACACCTCTGCCCTCTACGCTGTAGACTGGGGTTCAATCCCCCACCAGGGCAAAGCATCCTACACTATACCAATAAGAGTCCTTGGGCAAGACTCCTAACCCTGCCTTGGCCTCCCTGTGTAAAATGATCAAATTGTAAGTCACTCTGAATAATGAGCGTCAGCCAAATGGCATAAATGTAAACTTAAATTAGCAAAGTAAATGAACTGAAGTGAAGATTACAGTACTGTTATAGCGAAAAATGTACTCAAGTGCTGTAATGAATATTTTCCGTTCGACAACAAAGGCTTGAAGTAACGTTGAGCTGTTCCTGTAGTGACGGCTGTGTATATAAACAGCACAGAGGTCTCTAAAGTAGGGGAGAGGTAAGTGGTCCTCACAGCACACCCTCTCACATATCAGTGCTCTCTAGTGTCGCTCACGAGACCCCAGCGTGCTTTGGGCCATGCTGCCTGCACGCCTGAACGCCGTGATGCCTCAGGCTTCCCAGACAGCAGAAACAGTAGCCACTTAGGTTTCAGGTGAACGTCCAGACATGGTTGAAGTGCAGAAGCGAAGCCCCTCCATCAGCTCACTACCATACTTGGCATAGTCTGATTTGGAGTTATAAATCTGATTCCAGACAATGTCTTCCAGGGATGAAACCAGCTGGCAGAAAAGTTGGCTACAGCCCAGGTTGGAAGGTCATTTATTGTCTATGGCTCAGCAGAGGGGAGAGTGTTGGGGGCTCTATTTACATTGATTACAGCTGTACTATGGTAGCAGAGATAGTAGAGCTTTTATGACTGGAGGTGTATAAAAAAAGACGTGACATTTATTCGAAAGTAGTTTATCAACCTGGGTTCTGCAGCTGCCAGCGTCGGCTCTGCTAATGCAGTGTGGATGAAGCAACATGCAGTTAGGTGAAAGCTACAATTCCGGACGTCCAGTTATGATCAGTGCGTCATAAATTAGTTTTTAAAAGCTACAATTTTGGATTTTAGGAGCACAACAAGTGCTGAGCAAGCACTAAAACCCTGAAGATGAACTGTAGAGATGTGTAAACTGAACTGTAAATGCAAGAATGAAATAAAATAGTAAATTCCTAATGGGCTGTTCTATACAGTTGCATGCAAAAGGTTCAATACGCTTGGTCCAGTGACATGTTTTGTTGATTTTTGAAGTAAAATAACTTGCATATCCTCTACAGAGGACAAACGTCTCTGCATGATAACTGGTCTGTGCAAATGTTTTTTTTTCCAATGTTAAAATGAGTGAATAAATAAAAATTGAGCTTTAAAACTGCAGCGAGTCTGTCATATTTAAGTGTGATTCTCTATAGAAATTTCTTTTCACTTAAAAAGTTTCAATAAACTTGCCATTTGACTGGGGTGTTCACACGTACGTAAGCAACTGGATGGACTCGGGGAGTGAACGGAATGTTTTGAACCATTTACAATGTTTACACCAGCGGTGGACAAAGTACACAAATCCTGTACTTTAGTTAAAGTCGAGACCCCCAAGGTAAATATCACTCCAGTAAAAGTAGAAGTTCCTCCCTTTAGACCTCCACTTGAGTAAAAGTATTTCCCTTCAAATGTACTTAAGTATAAAGTAACAGTACTAAAAGAGTAATTCTGGCTCTGATGTCCTGTTATCATTTTTATAACCAGACTGGCTTCATGAACTCATTTCAGGTGAAAGTCCTCCAGCGTCTCTCTTGGTAAACCAGTCTTTTAATAGAACGTCATTAATTAGTGACGCTGACATCTATTAAAATGATCAGAAGCACAAAACACTGAAGGTAAACAGTTTCCATCAGGGAGAACCGAGTGGCTCTGAAATCACTTTTTACACACAAGCAAAGTTTCAGTTTCAGATTTCTTTACAACTTAGTTCCAAGTTTAAGTTGAATAAAAACTGGCTTTAAACTCAGGATCACAGATGAGCTCCTTTACTATGTTGATCTGTAGGCGTCTGTTCATAAACATAAACCAGCCCAAACTCATTTACTATAAAATGAAATGGTGTTTGTAGAAATTCAGAAAAAAGCCGCGTCAGTCTCGACTGCATATGTGGACATATTTCTATATTGTGCTCTATTTACACAAAGTTAGGTTAGTTCATCATTTATGTTGAACAGACTCTCCCAAAGTTTTACCGTGCTGCACTGGGTCGGTATGACCAACAGGTCAAAACCAGCTCTAAACAAAGTGACCGCTGGGCCCTGATTGGTGCTCTGGCTTTGCGCTTCTTTCGTTTTGACATGTTACGTTTTTATACACACAGAAACCAAAAGGAACGACAGATTTCTCAAAATGTAGGAGGAAAAAGTCGGATATTAGACTCTGAAATGTAGTGGAGTGAAAGGAAAAAGTCCAGAACGGAGAAACTTCAGTACAGATACACCAAAAATACTAAAGTACAGAAACTAATTACATTTACTCAGTTACTCAGTTACTGTCCACCTCTGTGCAAAACTGGCCACCACAACCAGCACAAAGTGTCGGTTGTAAGTGCTTCTCTTAGTAAATCGTCCCCATTACTCCAACCAAATGTTCGGGTTTCACCCAAATTTTCAATTCAAAATCAAATAAGTATAGTAATGTTTATCAAGAGTGTCAAGAAGGGCAATGAGCTTGTTAAATCTGGTGTTTTACAGATACTTTAGAATCACTACTGTAGGTGTGCAAGCTCTTTGAGTGAGGTTACTGTGGGCACCATATCAATGTATTTATAGCTGCTAAGTGTTTTACATACTGTTAATGTGGCTAGGATGTTCTGAACGATCTATTTTGAAGAGAAGAACTGCATGTCTTCTTGGATCTGCATCTGCAGTGCTTCTGATTCGCTGATTCATGGTGGTGGTGACGAATGATTAACGGAGATGGGACAATTCTCAGAGCTTGGGCTGGAGTTCTGGGCAGCTTCAAGGCCGGACCCCCTCATAGCTGTAGTTGGACTGATGCAGAGCTGAGGAGCAGGGTGGAGATGGGGATTGTGAGCCCTTTGTCACGGGAATGGGAGGCGAGGCGTTAGATTGAAGGTAGAAGGGGTTTCAGGCATGATCCTCCCACCAAACCTCAGTTATAACATAACTGTATTAAAATGACAGCAGAGCCGAGGGGAATGGTGATGTTACAGCTTTACATGTTACACACAAACGTATTCACTCCTTTTATAAGTGGAACATATTTTGGCGGAACATTTCAAGCCTGCAGCACTGCGTTCAAGAGGACATTGACTTTCATTAACTGGAACTGACTATGTGGGCATAACTGGACAGAACACACCAGTCCTATAGTGTGACAGAGAGCACTGGGGCCGAGGCTACAGGTCAGCACAGGCTGTAGCCAAGGTGTGTAACGTGCCAGATAAAAGAGAAAGGCAGGATGACACACAGGAGGAGGTACCAAACATTTTGAGATGCATTTTGCTTACAATACTGTGCAGAAGTGAGACCCTGAAAACATATTTAACAGAAGGCCTGCGATGGACTGGCGACTATCTATCCTGCCTGTATCAATTTTGTCACACCTCCAAAGTTCAGTCTTGGAAGTTGGTGAATTTTCAACTTCTCACAATCCAAGTATGAAAAATCCCTCAGGCCTCAATCACATCCATGAGATGGTTTCTGAACATTGCACTGAGAACGTTCTTCCACTGTTATCATGTAACATCACGGCAATATTTCATAAAAGAGCGTTCTACAATCTGTTTCCTCAACAACACCCCCAAAACATCTCCAGAATGTTGCAGCCAAAGTTTGAGGGCTCCCAAGTAGGATGTCATTTAAGACCCCCACATATTCATTAACTGTCCTGTGCCAAATCCAAGATTTGTATAACATATTTTTTCTCAGCAATCATCACACCAATTTGAGACTTGTTATGAAAAGCTACCTTGTTTACAGACGGTTGGTCTGTCTGCCTTATTGGGTCACATTACCTCTCACTGGACTGCAGGACCTTTTCGGCTGAGTTGCACGAGGCTCATGTGGCCTTTAATCTGTGGAAATATAAAACAGAGAAATCAGCTTAATTCACTCTTATTTTTCTTCTGTTATTTTGCAGTCAGGTGTGAGTGTCCTAGATTTTGCCCTGCTAGAGACCAAACCTGAGGGCTTTCTGGTCCAAAACTAGCATTTAACATATTATTTAGCATGCTAGCCTACTTATTTTGTTATGTAGCATAGCATTGTATCCTTTTGGATCATTGGTTCACCACTGAGCAGCTTTTCAGTCGGCAGCTGTGACAGAAGAACAGCTGAACAACCTGGAATCAGCCAGAAATGAACCCAACACCATTCGCCAGACGTGTCTGATCTTCAGAGTTGGACCAAATCAGACTGAGCCGTAAAACTGACCCAATATCAGGTTCAGCTCAGTTTGGTCAGTTTCTCCAGATCAGTATTAATGTTGTTTTGTTCCAGCCGGTCTGTAAAGCTTCTTACAGCCCGTTTAGTTTGGCGAATGGTGTTTGGTTCATTTCTGGCTGATTCCAGGTTGTTCAGCTGTTCTTCTGTCACAGCTGCCGACTGAAAAGCTGCTCAGTGGAGACGACAGTTTGGGAATTTAGTGTAAGGAGCTGGAGAACGAACTGCTGGCTGAGCAGCGAGTGGGCGGAGCTCGTTACTCTGACGTAGCACCAAGCTGCTCGTTAAGGAGCTCTAATTAGGAGGAAGGAGCTGAACATTAAAACATATTAAAGCCGCGTTCATGGCCAGTTTATTCATTTCTTACTGTATTTATTTAACTGCTGTATTAAAGCAGTAGAGACACTCGAGGAGGGAGTTATCACCAATAACATCACGGCTGTGGTGATCTACGGCCTCCAGATCACAGCCCTGACGTTATTTCACGAGAACACACTCCCTCTCGGGTTCTACTGCTTAAGTTGAATACATTTCAGATGTTTTCACTTGCTGAGAATTCAAGTGTAAAACCTGAAATTTTCACTCTACTGTGGCACCACTGTAAGATGTGAGTCAGCAAGTCTACAGCAGCACTGGCTGACCCTTCCTAGCAAACTTACCAATTACTACACTGGACTTATTTAAGCCCCTCGTTTATTATTTATTCATCTGGGACCGCAGGTACCTACCTAGAGAACGCGCTCTGCTGCAGAACACAGCGTGGTGCACGTCATTACACCTCGTCTCTATTTCTGAAATAGTCAACGTCATCTCACCTGGAGTCTGGCAGCACAATTTTTAATTCAAGTGAAAAACCATTTCATTTAAGCAGCCTTGCGAAGTGTCAACGCCCTTATCTTTGATTGTTTGGACACATCAGGTTCTAAATATCATCTGAGATACTGAGTTGTGACTCAGACAACAACACTATCCCAGTCTTAGCACTGCAAAACAAGATAAGATAAGATCCGTCAGTGTTACTGCAGTGCTGAGAATGACCCACCACCCAAAAAGTCCCTGCTGTGTGAGGGTCCATGGGGGTCTTGACCACTGAAGAACAGGGTAACAGAGCATCAGAGAAACAGATGGACTACAGTCTGTAACTGTAGAACTACAGAGTGCAGCTATACAGTAAGTAGAGCTGATAAAGTGGACAGTGAGCGTAGAAACAAGGAGGTGGTCAGAACGTTAGGCCTGATTGGTGTATATACTATTGTACTATATGTAGCAGATATTGTATGGACAGCATACATGCCCACATGCAACATCAAGAGCTCGAACATGCATGCAAAAGTCTGGGAGACATAAGCGACTGGATGCGGACGTAAAGTCAAGAGCTGAAATACATTAAAGATCCTAGATTTGACCTGGATTGACCTGGTCAGTTCATTTCAAGGAAAGATGTTTTTCAACACACCAGGAACCTGCATAGAGAACACATCCTTCAGCAGAACATCATGTCATCACCTTCATCTATCTTCATCTGTCTGTCTGTCAGGGACACGTCCCTAGACGTCGCTCCCTCTGGAACATCGGCTTTGGCGGAGGTTCAGTAATCTGGGCTGCTGTGACCATCAATTACACCGTGTTTATACACCCATGCGCGCACACACAGACCACTGTCCCACTCCGTCCTCCAAAGTGAATCTAGGTCACTCTTTTTCATCCAAACCCCATCAGCTAAACGCTCTCTCACTCACTCACTCGAGCGCACACACCACTCTCCTTTGATTTAGTGTGAACCATAAGAAACTTATAACAGTACTGGGCGAAAGTCAGAGACCACCCTTCATTTAAGTGATACTTATTTTAATCCCACAAACGAGGAAATTCCACCTCTGCATTTAACCCATCCGTGAAGTGAAACACCACATACACACTAGTGAATACACACACACAGACTAGGGGGCAGTGAGCACACTTGCCCAGAACAGTGGGCAGCCCAATCCGCACCTGGGGAGCAATTGGGGGTTAGGTGGCTTGCTCAAGGACACCTCAGTCATGGACTGTCAGCCCTGGGGATTAAACCGGCGACCTTCCGATTACAGGGCCAGTTCCCTATCCTCCGGCCTACGACTGCCCCCAAAATTCTTTGCACTTTCCCCGATGACAATGCATATCTTAAACTCTCTACGCTGTTCTTGAGCTGATCTGAAGGCCACATGAAGTTTGGAGGTCTGTAGTGATTGACTCTGCAGAAACTCGGTGACCTCTGCGCACTATGCCCCTCAGCATCCGCTGACCGCTCTGTCATTTTATGTGATACTTGGTCTCTAACATGTACATGTAATTACTTATATAAATAACCACAGGTCTATAGCAATGCATCACTATTTTGGAGAAAGAGAGAAGCAGAATTTTGGTCAGAGTGCCACATTGTTACCCGATAGCCCACACGCCAAACCACTTGCATAACCAGTGCAAGGTCACACAGCCCAGCTCTTATCTTGGACCAAGACTTTACCTTGGAGGTTCACCAGTAACAACAAACCTTAGGTCATAGTACAGAACTAAAGTCTAAAGCCAGAAGGTTTGTATCTATAAAGAAGACCTAAAATATTTCTGAGGTCTTGAATATTATTGTTAAACAATGAGAGAACTGTCAGCCAACATTTGTTGTTGTAATATTATGTTTATATTCAGACTTTATCAGGAACCCAGATTTGGAGCTGCTTTACATTACATGAATTATACTATACTATACTTATGAAGTACTGTATTTATAATTTAACCCAAAATGAAACAACATTATATATATAAAATAATGGAATTGTATTAATCTCCAAATGAGCCAAATATATAATCTGATACAGCAGAATCAATGAGTATTTAGGCCTTTAGGAGTAGTTATTAACCCATAAGAACGCACAATTTACTGAGCTCTGATTGGTCAAACCAGGAGCTGCTTTTTAACTACATATAATACTGGGCTTCCTTGAGGAGAGGCTTGGAAATGGGTACACAAACACACCAACATCCAGAAAATCACTGTTATATCATTATTAATTAATATTCTATAAATTTTGTTTTCTCAGCAAATAAACACAAACTACACAAATAAATAGATTTTGAAATTGTGTCTTGGGTGCCTCAGACTTACATAGTACAGCTTTCACAGTACTGTGTGAAAGATGTTTCTACACTCACTGTCCACTTTATCAGCTCCACTTACTGTATAGCTGGACTCTGTAGTTCTACAGTTACAGACTGTAGTCCATCTGTTTCTCTGATACTCTGTTACCCTGTTCTTCAGTGGTCAGGACCCCCAGGGACCCTCACAGAGCAGGTACTATTTAGGTGGTGGGTCATTCTCAGCACTGCAGTAACACTCATGTGGTGGTGGTGTCTTATTGTGTGTTGCGCTGGTCTGAGTGGATCAGACACAGCAGTGCTGCTGGAGTTTTTAAACACCTCAGTGTCACTGCTGGACTGAGAATAGTCCACCAACCAAAAATATCCAGCCATCAGTGCCACCACGTCAATGTTACCCCGCTGACTGTTTGCCACTGCTGGTCCACCCTTGGACCACCCAGATTACTGTCCTGCAAACAAGCTCTATCTAGTTTTTAATCTCCTCAAGCAGATTTTAAATGCACAGAGACTTTTATTTTGGAAAATAAACTAAGACAAACATTAAAACATACAGAAAAAATGTCTAGGCCTGATATAAAATGATCGTGTAGAAAGTGTTACTGTTGACTCTGAGCTCGATTAAATTTATTTACTAAACTAATTTACAAAGTATAACTAAAGACTTTGCGTAACCAGCAGTGGGCCACCCGGAAAACGTTGAGCAAAACACCAGTGGACCACCAACTTTGCCATCAGTGGGACGGCAATGGTCCACTGTCCTCTTGTAACCTCTGTTTGTCTTAAGGAGTCTATTGATTGCCTCTTCGGTGTAAAGTTTAAGCCACATGTGATCCAATCTGGATTTTTGTGGCTGCGTGGTTTTGTGGCTTTAAATTATACAGTATAGTAATAGTGTTATTAGTTTGCTAACTAGCTAGGCAAGCAGTGTTTGCTTAAAGGCTACCAACATGTAACGTGGGGGAGCGATGAGGAGGCGGATGCACATGCTGAGAGATTTATTAAGGGCAAATCCATAATCAGGTCCAGGTTCAGGGAGCCAACACGGATAGAGCGGGGAACAGACATAACGAGGATCACAGGATAAACACAACGGAGAAACACACCAAACAATAACCAACACTTCGAACAGCACAAACAAGGACCAGCACTAGACAAGCATAAACTCAACACAGGGCTCAAATACAAACAGGGATAACGAGGGTTGACAAGACACAGGTGGAAAATAGGTGGGAACAATCAAGAGTCAAGGAACAAAACAGGAGCACATGGACAGGACTGGGAGGGGCCAATCGTGACACAACAGTGGCCCACTAGATGAACGAAATATGTCAAAACCCAAGTGAAATATCATCAGGAGATCATGAGTTCCATCCCTGGTGATGCTAAAGTCACAGTTAGCCTCACTCTCTCTGGGTGGGTGAGATGGCCTCTCTCTTCCCCAGTCACTCAGCACAGCGCTGGCATAATTGGACTGGCCTTTAATGTTTTCCTCTAAGCGTGTTCAGTTGCCCAATGACGCTGTATTAGCGGCAGCTCGACAAAGAAGCGGTGGCGCCTCACATGACTCAGAGGAAGCTTGTGCTGGCCTTCGCGCTCCTAGCGGTGGTGGTATGGTGTGATTGAGGGAGACCCAGCCAGTGGGTGGAACTGGACGAACCAGTTTGGACAGAAAATTGGAAACAATGGCCAAAAAAAAGAGATTGCATGAATCTGCTCTGGCTAAATCTGCAAATCTGTACTTGTAAGCTGTACATGGACTTCGGGTGACTTAAAAATTCTCAAATCACTCAAAAAGAACAGGTGCTTATGCACAACAGCTAGGAAAAGAGCCTGTGAATGAAAGAGGTAGGAATGTTACCAAACCCAGCTCAATACACTGTCCGAGAGTTTGTAGAAAATCCCATCAGTCAGGCTAATTTTATGATTATCTTGTTGTTCGACACTCCTCTGGAGCTGGTAAAGAGACTTTGGCTCAGTTTTAAGTCTGAAAAACTACAATACACCAATATCTTTTACTGTCTGTCCACGTCAACAGAACCAAAGAACAAAACTGGTCGTGGGCAGTCGTGGGCTGGAGGTTAGGGAACCAGCCTTATGACCGGAAGGTCGCTGCGTCGATCCCCTCAGCTGACAGTACGTGATTGAAGTGCCCTTGAGCAAGACACCTAACCCCCGATTGCTCCCTGGGTGCTGTGGATAGGGCTGCCCACCACTTACTGCCCCCTAGTGTGCATGTATGTGGGTGTTGCTGCACGGACGGGTTAAATGTGGAGGTCCAATTCCTCTATTTGCAAACACAATAGGTTAATGTTTCTGAATTCTATTTTAATTCTTAAACCTGCCAGTATGGCAGAATGATTCAATAATGCCCTATGACATCAGTTCCCAAGTCTCATTGAAGGAGCACAGTTCTGAAGCCCTTGTACCAAAGGTTCTGGTACCCAAATGAGTATTTTCTGGGTTTTTGCTTTCAGAATGCTGCCAAATTCTTGAACACAGTGTGAAACCTCTCCAATTATCCAGTATAAAGTCTATATATGGGCAGCCAAGGGACTTCTGGAACAGTTTTCCAGAACAGTTCCTCATACTCCTTAGTAATAACTAGCTGCTCTGAACACCTCTCTGGCAGCTGCCTGTGGAATTAGATCAGCATTTCCATTTCTGCATGGCAACATGTCACTTCCACTGGCTCTGAAGTGGACCCATACACACACATACACTCGCCCACCGTAATCCGGCACCACGTGCTGTGGTCACGCGTTCGAGATGTGATCGTAAGTGCACGATTTTCAAAGAAATGCCTTATTTTCATGATTTAAGAGGACAAAGAACACAAAGGGTCACTCACATTCACAGTAGGCAGCCCTTTGGCTTGGGCAACACCATTAAATTCAGGGGGGAAAAATGAGGGGCATTATTTTTAGTGCAGTGAAGAGACAGTGAGGGAACGCTTACTGAGCCATGACCAGAATGTGATTCATTAGGATCTGCGAGAGATGAATGAGCTACATGCTTGAACGGTCTGCTAATGAGACCAATAAACACGAGCATGGCATGCAAACAGAGATATCGCCAAATCTTTGATAATAAAACATGGAATTTCACAGGAAGTTGTGATATCGAAATCTGGATCTCCGAACGCAATCTGCCTTCTACTTTGTGTAAACACTTTATAATGGATGGACCAAACAAAACAGTCCAAAATTACTTGGCCTTAACTTGCCCCATAAAGTTAACACTTTAGATAGCTTTCAGTAACATGTTCTTTGGATGGCCCACTGTAGTTGCTTTGTAAATGCTCAGTATATCTTTAAGCAACATTTAACTAAATATCCATTAAATGCAAGTATACTTTAAATTGAGTGTTATTTGGATGGTCCACTGTAGTTGCTTTGTAAATGCTCAGTATATCTTTAAGTAACGTTCAACTAAATTTCCAGTAAATACAAATTAACATCAAGTCCAGTGTGAAAGACTTTATTAAATCTAACCCTAACCCTACACCTGACCCTAACGCTGACCCTAACCTAACTTCAATTTAAAAACCTACACCTACTTCTAACCCTAAACCTAACCATAATGTTTTTGATAACCAACTGATTATCACCAGATGTGTAGGGACCATCCAAATAAAGTGTGCTCTAGCGTTTTTACAGCAGCACTGATTTATTACAGGGAGACATCTCTATATACCGTATGTGTGCAACAGGGTCAGTCCGACTCACGTTGCACTCTGGACTCACCTTCAACTGACTCGCAACTCGACTCGGACTCAAGAGCTCCCTGCTGAAAATGAATTCCACGCTGGTATGTGCTGGTCATAGCTGGTCATAGCTGGTCTAATGCTGTCTGGTTTTGGTTTAGCTGGCCACTCAGCTCATTCATACTGACCAGTATACCAGTATCAACATGTGCTGGCTTTGCTGGTGACCAGCAATGCTGGTCTGTGAAGTTTTTTCTAGCAAGACTCACGATATTTCACAATATGTCAAATTAATATGGGAACTGAATAAAACGTTCTCTTTCCAAACCTTCATGTGCACCTTTGCCTGTCATGTACCTGAAACGGTCAGCAGGTAGTTTGGATAACAAGTATGCTAGCTAGCATGATCAGCATGTTTATATATAATCAGCTAGTGTAGCTGAGTGTTTAGTAACAGCCCTGCTGTAATTTCCACCACAATCCTTTAGAACCTCAGCAGTGTTGGTGTCACGATTGGCTCCTCCCAGTCATGTCCATGTGCTTGTGTTGTGTTTACTTCACTGTCCTGCCCCCTTGTTTCGTGACTCTGCCTGCTCATTGCTTCTGTCATGATTGGCCCCTCCCAGTTCTGTCCATGTGCAGACCAGCACTAGACTAGCATAAACCAGCAAAACCAGGTCAGACCGGCACTAGACTAGCATAAACCAGCAAAACCAGCTCAGACCAGCACTAGACTAGCATAAGCCTTCAAAACCAGCTCAGACCTGCATAATAATAATAATAATAATAATAATAATAATAATAATAATAAGTTCAATTTATACAGCGCCTTTCAGAAACCCAAGGATGGAGAAGATCGGAGGGCACGAGAGGGACAGTATAGAGAAATGAGATCAGAAAGGAATGAGAGAGCCAGACCATGTGAAGCCTTGAAAGTAAGAAGAAGGATTTTGTACTTAATCCTAGAACTAATAGGAAGCCAACTTTGGATTTATGCCAGTGCTGGTTGACCACCACACCAGCATCCAAACATAACGCTGCTGTTGGAAGAAAACGTCGCATCTCCAATTTAGTCGTTTTTCAGGTTTTGACATAATTTGGAAATGCCTGTTGCCCTTTACACTGTGTGTGAATTTCAAGGTGAATGGACCAAAAGAAACGGCCCAAAATTACATGTAAAAACTCTGGTTCCATTGACTTACATTAAAAGTTAAGTAAGTTTTTTCCTTCTCCTGTAAAGTTACCGTTTTGGAGATACGAGGTTTTGATCCGACAGCAGCGATATGCTGATTTTGCTGGTGATCAGCCATGCACGGGTAAGCCCTCGAGTGAGCAAGAGTAGCATAAACATTCATACATTCATACAGTTTGGGTTCTACAACCTCACCATGGCTCAATGTCTTGAACTACCATAAAAGGTACTATGAGACCTAATGGCTTGCTGGTAATCCACACACATCACCATCCAAGACTTTGAGAAGTTTCCAGGTCAAATGAATTGAAATGGAATAGGACAACTGAAATCACATGATTATAAAACTTAATAAAGTATGAATTAAGAAAATCAGACTACTGGTTTCCAGCTCCAATAGAGACTCTAATAGAAAGCAGCAGCCTGCTTATAAACTCTGGGAGCTCTGAGGCTGTGAGAGAGACAGAGTGACGTATGAATTTAAGCCGTTCAGATCCGAACAGCAACTTTGGAGATGTTTCTCGACACTTCCTGGCATTGCTGGCATTCCTGATCAGTTCTAAGCCATGACTGCATCTTGGCTAAAAGGTTCATTAGCTTCATAACCCAGATAGCAAGCATATATCGGCCCGCTGGCTTGATAAGGTCGGCACCCGCTAACTGTGCTCCACTGCTGGTCCACCCTCGGACCGCCCAGATTACAGTCCTGCATACAAGCTCTAACTAGGTTTTATCAGCAATCTAGCTCTCTACAAATATCTGAGTCCACCCCATCCTGGCTCTGCTCTACCACCTTTGCTACCTGTTATTTATGTCGCCTGTGTTTAGTTTGTAATCTTGCCTCTCCACGCCTTGTTTCCATTGGGTTCGCCCGCAATCCAACAAGTATTTCTCAATATATCACCACAAATAGATTTACTTCATAAAAAGGCCACACAGTTATCACCAACAACTCATCACACCACTGCTTTTATCATTTCGCTTATCTGTAGTGGGGCGACGTTCAGAGAAAAAGCCTTATTATCTGCACTGATTCAGCCATGCATTCACTAACAATACAGAGATCTGCACACTTTAGCTCTGTGTTACACACCCACACACACGTGCAAACACACGGACACAACAGCTTACGCTCAAAAGTATTTCAGCCCAAAAGTTAAAACTTACGGATTTTAATTACGTCAACTTTTCATTCAATTTTAACACATAAATCCAATATAAAAATGGTATTATTGTGTAATTGATTCTCCATCATGTTCAATAAACCTGAACTAATTAAACAACAATATACAGACATACATACATTAATGTATGTCTAAAGAGTTAATAGTAGCTTCTGCATCGCAGAAATAAACGGAACTTTATGGATTTCAGCCGTGATCAAATTCCCTGCTTTAGAATTCCGATTCACTCGTAACTGAACTGCTAATTAAAGCGAATGTTTATGTGAACAACGTTCCTATTGAGGTGCAGCTCTCACGCTGACCATCACGCCAGTTAGCCAGCTGACGATATCAGTCACTGCATGCCACGCCAGAGCCGGTTTATAAGGAGCCTGGGCCGCTTCCTATCCCCCCCGTTATATTAAAACAGGACTGCTGAACAGCAGAGGGCGCCCGTGAGCGAGTCCTCAATGAATGGGAGTGAATGGAGCTCAACGGCTAAAAATGACAAGTTAAAATAGTTTCTAATCGTTTTCATTTTTTTATTTTTTAGTTTTAATTTTAGAAACTAGAAGGCTGTATTTCACTAAAAAAGCAAAGAAATCTGACCGATATATTTCCTTCTTTCTTTTTCTACAGCAAACGGGTAGCAGGAGGCCGGCTTTACTGCTCGAGTGGGATGATTGACGGGCAAGTGGAGCAGCTCATTGGCTGATGTGATGAGGTGCTGTTTTAAACTCCTATAACTCGAGTTTAAAAGCTCTTAAAAATATAACAGCGGTGTTAAAATGCTTTCTGCTGCTCTGTGTTCAGGAGATGACTGCATAATTTTACATTTAAAATGTTTCAGCATTTATAAACCATGATTTTGTTCAAAGGCTCCATATCAACCCATTCATTTTGGACTCGCTCGGGAGCGCCCTCTAGTGTCTGAGAAAGCCGGAAGACATTGCAGGGCGGGAATTCTCCTCTCCACAAGTTCTCTGGCAGCACTAACAGGTCGAGGTCACCTAGAGTTACAGAAACCGTGAACTGTGGATTTGAATATTAATGGAATACAACTTTATATACAGCTTCACTATAAATCACCGCCACTGTTTACTTAATTCTACCTTTTGTAGCCGTTACCATGACAGCAGACCTAGCAAGGATGCTAGCTAGCAAGTTCGCTGGCGTTTTTCTAGAGTTTCTCTCAAAATGAGCAAAATGAAACATTAATATTTGGTCAAAAATGTTAAAAACACAAATTAAGTGAACGCGCATCACGATTTTAGTGTAGTTTCCTGGTTGATGATGTGTTTCCTGTTACCGTTGCACATGAGCTCCAGCTCCTAATAAGATTTTGTGGGAAAATCTAACAGGTTGTAAAATTCAATTAAACCAGTTTTGGATATTTGCAGATTGGGCTGCTTCTAATGAATAGAAATAAGTATATTTTTATGCTTTTAAAATAGGTTTTATGTGAAATGTTCATTTTTTCGAGTGTAGGCAGCATGTGGTTTTGTACATAACCCCACATTAAGGCTGCAGTAGCCTGTGTACTGCAGTGAGGGGGAAAGGGGGGGTAAAACTATATGGAAATTTAGGTCACTCTGATGGTAAATAGGTACATCTGAACTCAATGACTGGGTTTGGTGACGCACATAAAGCAAAATTCCAGAGTAGCTGCTCCCAAACAGAGGTGTTTATGTACAATCTGATGTTTGGCCTGCCCTGATACACCCATGGCCGGATTCTCTGAACACGCAAACCATCATAATCCACTAGGATGTGAGTATAATCCCAAGAACACCATGCCTACAGTGATGCCCCACAACTATCACTTGCTGCAGAACCACAAGTCCAAAGGGGTGGAGCTGGACCCGATCCAACTCCGCCCACATCTTCTTTTCATTGGTCTAAGGACCAGTCCTATTGCTTCTTTTTACCCCTACCCTTTGTTTTCAAGTGTCAACCTAAATGGGACAAACCTCAAAAACAAAATAATAATAATAATTAAAAAATCGTCACTTCATTAACAGCTACTAGCGCTGCTCTGTAGGTGACCCTGCCCGTCTGCAGGGACAGCAGAGGAGGGGAAAGTTCAGCTCCTCACTGCTGGGCTTTAGTTACATTTAGGGATCAGACGCCTTCAAAGAGGGGGGCAGTTATTTATTATCACCCCCCCTAATTTTTCAGTGATGTGAAGCTGAAGTCAGATATTCTCCAGATGCTTCTTTGAATTTTCCCGCTCCACATTTCCATAAGCTACATAGCTAACTTCCCCGTTCCACCTTAAATAGTCCAGCAGCTCTGATGCCTGAAGCACCAGAATGCTACTGCTGCACCATTTAAGGTGGAACGGGAAAATTCTCACAAGAAGTTAGTGAATATCTGACTTCAGCTCCACAGTTTTGTGTATTTTATTCATGCAGAAGTAACACAGACGTCTGAATCAAGTGGCTTCAGTGCATCAGAGCTGACGGATTAAGGCTGAGCCTGAATGAAGCATTGCGCTGGATCTTTAAGCGTGATTGTGCAACTCAGGCTCACTGTCCCACTTTCTCTAAGTGAAACATAAACAGATGACGACGTGACAAACCGCTGGTTCATTGACATGTTTTAAATCATTTATTTATACACTCCCACCAAGGCTTTCAAGGGGAATTTCACCAGTTTTCAAATTTTCAATATTCCTGCTTGAATCAGTGCTTTAAAGAAAGTAAACAAAGTCAGTCAGAGTGGTTTGATGTGAAATGCTGCATTGTAGCAACTCAGATTTACAGTGGTGGTGGTAGGAACCAGACGTCTGAAGCATGTAATACCTCTAAACTAGCAGTTCTCAAACAGTTCGTGGATGGGGGGGGGCATTAGGGGGCAAAGAAAAAGCTCAGGAATTGCTCTCAGTCATTTATTAGTCGTTTATTAAATTATTTTTAAATCTTATTTTTTTGTTGTTCTGCTGAAATGATAAAAAAACAGTCCTGCACATTTTAATGTAGGGTCACTGTTTATTTGCTGAATTTAACATAATGAGGAAAAAATACATCATAAAATATGCTCTGTGCAGAAGTTATGGCACAGTTTATATTTTAAGTTTATGTATTGTAATTAATGTATTAACGTCTTTTCACTTATAGCAGAGGAGGGAAAATCTCAACAACGTCGCTGCTGAACTTTCGTTACATTTAGGGATCAGACGCCTTCAAAGAGGGGGGCAGTTATTTATTATCACCCCCCCTAATTCTTCAGTGATGTGAAGTCAGAGATTCTCCAGATTCTAGTTAGAATTTTCCCGTTCCACCTTAAACGGTGCAGAGGTGTCAAATTCAGGTCCAGAAAGCAAAAGTCCTTCCCAGGATTTTGTTCCAAGAGGCTGGCTTCTCTAGTTAGATCACACCACCAGCAGAGCTGTCCAGCCTGTTGGAACAAAATCCTGGGAAGGACTTTTACTTTCTGGACCTGAATTTGACACCTCTAGAGTTTCATTCTGGAGCTTCAGGCGTCAGAACTGCTGGACTATTTAAGGTGGAACGGGAAAGTTAGCTAGATAGCTACCGAGACGTTAGCATGCTATTAGTGATTTAGTAGAAAAACGACCAAAATCCACTGAAACCACATTAAACTAAGATAAAACGGTGGTGATCGTGATTTAACAGAGAAAATTCTCACATTTGTGGGTTTCTTTGGTCTCTTGTTCTCCGTCTCGCCGGTTTTTCTGTTTTTCTCACATCTCTCAGTTTGGAGTCTCTGAAAAACCTCCGTTTGGAGGGTCATGTAGCCCCAACACTTCACCCCACCCCTCTATCTCAACAAGAATCGGGACACCCACCCCTAAAAACAGAGGGCTAAGGGCACGGTGGTAGGGATTGGGCCTACGTTTCTCTTCAGTGAACCATCTCAAACCCTCTGAATGACTTTTCTTACATCTGAAAGACTGAATCATACAGCATTAGGACCATTAGGACCATTAGGACCATGTGGAGTTAAGGGAATTCTATGATGCATTGTGCTATGATAAGTGGTTTAAATGTAAAAACTAAATGACTAAAATGACTGCAGTAGAAAACACCTCATTCTCACATCACGGCAGAGATGTTTGTTGGGCCGAGGACGCTTGACAACGAGCCCAAAGGCTGCATTAACAGCTTTTAATGGCAAGTGAAAGAGTTACATCTGACACATTATTGGCCAAGGCCCAGAGAGCGTGCGAGGTGACCTGCAGTCTGGCGTTGGTGATGTCCATCTCATTTCATCAAGCAGCAGGCAATCCAGGCATTTCTGTGGCACGGGTAACCCACCAATCACACACTTATAACGGCACACACACCACATAGTTTGCCTAATTTAACCCCACGCATCTGCCTACTCTTCTGTTTGCTGCATAACGGTTGCACAATACTTGTGTCCGACCACTCATGCACTCAGTGAACCTCTTGGCCAAAGTGGCTGCAGAACCGTGCACTCGGGTGACTGACCGTAACCTGATCCAAATGATAACTGATCTGGATCAGCTACTGTTTTTGACCAGTGTCAGAAATAACCAAGGGCAAAGGGCAAAACTGCTCCAGTACTGAAACGTTTTTGCCCCTTTAAATTCAAATACAGAGACAAAGATCCTCTAAATCAATAAAACGGATGAAACTTTGTTCAGAATTGCGTAAAAAATGGACCATGTTATACGGTCACATGCCAAAGGCTGAATACCCCTGACAAATTACATGTTTTGTTGATTTTCTATTCGAAAAGAAGTTAACACACCCCTACAGCCCCCTTTTACCCTGTTCTTCAGTGGTCAGGACCCCCATGGACCCTCACAGAGCAGGTACTACTTGGGTGGTGGGTCATTCTCAGCACTGCAGTAACACTGACGTGGTGGTGGTGATGTGTTAGTGTGTGTTGTGCTGGTACGAGTGGATCGGACACTGTGTCCACTCACTGTCCACACTCCTACCTCGTCGGTCCACCTTGTGGATGTAAAGTCAGAGATGACAGCTCATCTGCTGCTGCACAGTTTGTGTTGGTCATCCTCTAGTCCTTCATCAGTGGTCACAGGACGCTGTTGGCTGGATGTTTTTGGTTGGTGGACTGTTCTCAGTCCAGCAGCGACACTGAGGTGTTTTAAAACTCCAGCAGTACTGGAGTGTTTCTCAGGCCTGGTCCAGAAGGCCCTGCTCTTTTTAGTGTTTTCCCTGCTTTCAACACACCTGTTCTAACTTCTCGGCTCATTAGCAGCCCGATATTGATGAGATGAGACAGCAGGCCTCCAGAACTGGGCTTGAGAAACACTGTCCTAGGCATTTCTATGACCACATGAAGGGATGTTCCTAGACTGATTTCACGAAAGTCATTTGAATACTTTGTGAAATGCCCCCCTTTGTGTATAAAACGCTTCTAAATTTTTCTTGGTGAGGTCAAACACTGCAGTAGGGATTATGTCCTACTGGTTCTGACTAGACTGAAATATTAAGAGATTCTCCAGCACTCAGAGAATGAATAGTCTTTTTGTAAGAGAGGGAAGGCAGCAATCAGTGAAGCCTGACGTAAACTGTAGCAGCAGTGGCGTAAGCAAATAGACAGGCAAAGAACTTTGTCTCCCCCTGGTGGCGAGGATCACAACTCTTAGGCTCAGGATGAGTAGGATGGGGTCCTAGAGGAGGAAATTCTTTCACATTATTTAAATCTGCAAAAGGGAAAAGCCTCAGCCACCGGAGACACAGATAGGCTGGGTAGAATCTACAGGTCTTGCTTTGGGAAGAGTTGTTTCATGGAAAGGGTTTGAGTCTTTTTTGAATATATTCATATATTTATATAATAATATAATATGTTAATTCAAAGTTGCTCAGTAACTTTGTGAAAAGGTATGCTTCCATTTATAATTGTATGAGGAACATAGAGCCTGGATAGCTGCCCTGCGATGGACTGGCGACCTGTCCAGGGTGTATCCTGCCTTCCGCTTGATGACCGCTGGGATAGGCTCCAGCAACCTCCAACCCCCCCGTGACCCTGAGGGAGAAGCGGCTTAGAAAATGGACGGATGGATGGCTGGACGGAGCCCGGATAGTTCAGTCGGTAGAGCCTCAGACTTTTAATCTGAGGGTCCAGGGTCCCTGTTTGGGCGAGCAAGCAAGTTGTCTGGGGCAGTCGTGGGAACCAGCCTCGTGACTGGAAGGTCGCCGGTTCGATCCCCAGAGCCGACAGCAAATGACTGAGTTGTCCTTGAGCAAGACACCTAACCCCCAACTGCTCCCCGGGCGCCGTGGATAGGGCTGCCCACCGCTCCGGGCAAGTGCGCTCACTAGAGTGTATGTGGTGTTTCACTTCACAGATGGGTTAAATGCAGAGATGAAATTTCCCTGTCGTGGGACTAATAAGGGTCTCTTAATTTTGACTTATCTATGCAGACGTTAATCAAAGTTCCACCTTAAATATTCTGAAATATAAGCTGATTTAACATGAAGTCTTTGCTACGCTCAGATGTACATGAGTTTCTATTTATAAATACTACACAGACATTATTCTAATAGTGTAAACAAAATGTATGCACCGCCCTTCCCCCAGGGGACAGCAAGATCCATTCCAAAAGCTTCAGCTTCAGTAGTTTATGGTGTTTTTGGATAACTGTTCTGTTTTAGATGCCGGCCTTTTTTCAGGTTCAGTTTCTTGACTGACACATATTCTTGTAGAACTTGCTGGTTTCATGTTTGTGTAAGCAACGCTGCAGAGTAGAATGGTGCACCACCACTCCTGTGTCAGCTAAACCTGCAGCTCCTTCGCTGTCATATGGGGGTTTTACATTGCCTTTCTGGATAGAATACGACCTTCTTCTTGGTCGTCCACATCTCATCTTCCACACTTCCATAGTTCCTTCTACAGCCTTCCCCTGCTTTGAATGTATCCATTAGCTTCATTTTCAGATCCTTGGCCAGCTGTTTAGACAAGGTTGTTGAGTGTTTGCAGAAAGTTTGATGGGTCAAAGAGCTTATTACATTCTGGAAGCCGTCATGAAGGACAGTGGTGGAATATTGAGAGTATTTTTCTTACCGTGGTCTTTGTGAGCTTCTCTCCATTGATTTTGACCTCAGGGGGCATTTTGGATACAAACTTGCAGAAGTCTGCAAAGAAACTGCTTAAACGATATGAAACGATATCAAACACATTAACTGGCTTTTGGAAAACGACAGTGTTTTAATAGTCTGTGTAAAATAAAATGCCACTTGGTTTGACATATAGTTGCCTAATCTAATGGACATAATGCACTTTAAGAATGACACAAGTGTCCAAATACTTTTTCCTCCCGAAGCACCCATCAACAGCGCTGTGAAGAAGTATGTGCCCCCTCCCCAATTTCTATTTTTGCATATTCATCACACTTCAGATCATCGAACTACTTTGAATAATAGACATAACACAAATAAACACAAAATGCCACTTTTAAATGATGATTTCATGTATTGAAGGAAAAATGCTCTTCAGCCCTACCTGGCCCTGTGTGAAAAAAGTAATAGCCCCATTAGCTACTAAATCAAAGAGTTAACCAAATTTAATCGACTCTTGGGTTCAATTTCAGTAGCCACACTCTGGCATGATGAGAGCCAGACCTGTTGAATGGAAACATCACTTACATTGAACCTGTCTGGCAATGTGAAGCAGCCAGAAGGTCTCAAAAAAGCAGCACATGATGTCTAAAGGGATTCAAATGCAGACGTACACAAAGAAATCAAAACGTCTACCCATCTGGAAAGGGTTACAAAGCCATTGCTGAGGCCCTGAGGAATTTTTTCACATCTTCTATAAATGGAAGGATCATTAAAAAGCTGTATTTACTCATCTTGTCTATCTTATATTAAAATTAGCTGTATGTGACAAATCAAGTGAGGGGCAAATATTTTACAGAGCACTGTAACTGTCTGTCTTTCTGACTGTGCATCTGTCTGTCTGACTATCTGTCTGTCTGATCTATTAGTGAAGCGAAAGCACAGACGTTAAAGGCTTTAAAGCTCTCAGATTTCTCAGGATTGAAACAGATCAAAAGCTTTAAACCTCAAAGTGCTGCTTCCTCACACGTCTATCTCTCTAGAAAGTGAAGATAAACTCACGTAAGCACAGTGGAATAGTTTGAGGCTGTTCCTGTAAGGTTATCATCATCATTTTGCATCATGTATTCTAGACGTGGATGGGGACATATTAATAGCACAAGTCATCATTTTAGTATTCCGTGCTAATTGAGGTGATAGAAGCGACGGAAAACATCTAGACACAATATAAAATCCCTGTCACACCAGCAGAGCTCACACATCCACTCCAGCAGGAGGCGCTCCAGGTACACAAAAGCCCTCCTGGTCCAGGGTTGAGAAACACTGGCCTAGGAAACAGCACTATGGCCCCATGTTTCACAATGTCAGTCTAACCTGCACTATATGGCCAAAAGTATGTGGACATAGTATGTGGACATGTGAACATCAGACCTGCATGGGCTTGTTGGACATCACTTTCCAAAACCATGGGCATTAATATGGAGTTGGCCCACCTTTTACAGCTTTAACAGCCTCCACCCTTCTGGGAAGACTTCACAAGATTTGGGGAATTTATCCATTCAGTCAAGAGAGTATTTGTGAGGTCACGGCCACTGGAGTTCCTCCACAAAAGACTGGTCAAGCCATGTCTTTATGGACCTCACTTTGTGTGCAGTGGAACAGGAAAAGACCTTCATCAAACTGCTGCTAAAGTTGGAAGCATCCATCCATCCTCAACCGCTTATCCGGGTCTGGGTTGCGGGGGCAGCAGCCTAAGCAAAGAGGCCCAGGCCTCCCTCTCCCCAGCCACCTCCTCCAGCTCTTCCGGAGGGATACCGAGGCGTTCCCAAGACAGTCGAGAGATATAATCCCTCCAACGTGTCCTGGGTCTCCCTGGGGTCCCCTCCCCGTCTGACATGTCTGGAACACCTCCCTAGGGAGGCGTCCAGAGGTCCACTTCAGATTCCACGACTGAAGCGCCAGAATGTAACTGCTGCACCATTTAAGGTGGAACGGGAAAATTCTGAATCACTCCAGCGCCAAATCTGTAGGAAAGTCTACCTGTACCTTTTGAATCCTCCCAGGAGGGGGCGCTGTAAGTGTAATTTAATAGAAGCCAAATCTCTTTTATGAAGTCTGGCACCATTTCAGAGGCTCTTATTTGTTCACTCTCAGGATGTTTCGTGCATTCACAAAATAACAAACCAACAGCAGATGTTCTAAAGAAGCATAACAGTGTCATTTCATTCAGTGTCCAAATTGTCACAAGAGTGGCCTTTCACTATGCTGCAGTCGGAACAAACCTCATATCTCCAAAATCATAACTTTACAGGAGAAGAGAAAAACCTACTTCACATTTAATGCAAGTCAATGGAACCAGACGTCTTCCCAAGCCATCTTGAGCCGTTTCCTTCAGTCCATTCCTTACGAAACTAACATACAATGTAAAGGAAATAACAAATAGACATATATTAGAATAAAGTATGAGAGGGATGGAACAGAAGTATATCTATATTCATATTTACGTGAGAGATATTCATATTCCTTCTCCGCAGGCACATGTTGACATACGACCCTACATACCCAGAGACACACGGGCAGCTCAGACACTGTATTTAACAGTGTCCTCATGACTGTTCAACTGAGGTTACACATGACTGAGACACTGGTCTGTCTTTCCAGCGCCAGCAGCACAGAACTGACCCCGTTGCCTGTTACCGGCACGGCTAACCTTCATTCATCTCACCACAGACACAGTCCGCCATGTGTCGCAGTCTACATAGTCAGTGAGACCTCTGCCACAGCGGCGATGTCATCGCTCAGGCAGGACACGGCATGTTAAGATCTCATTCCCTAAGCTGACCTCGGTGCGTAATGATGTCACCTCTTAATTTGGACAGTTCGGTGAAAGAAAGGGTTCAGTGTGCTGAGAGACATGATGTCATAGACCAGCACGGCTGGCTGGAGCCCATGACTGGCATTCACCTTATGGGGCGAGATGAACGGATGATTGACATCAGCCTCCTATACAGCCATATATAGATCATCGCTGCTGTCAGAATCAGTACCAGAATATCTGTACCGTTTAGCTCCAGTAACAGCCCAGTGACAGAGCTATAAATGCTAGAAGCCGTGAGTCAGCTAACAGGCCTTTGGGGACGACTGATATAATTAGCCTAAAGATGCTAACTGGCTAATAAACAGGCTACAAAGGGAATGATGCAAGACAGAGCAATAACGATTGCGCAACAACGCCGCTGGCCAACGGGGACTGAGAGATGAGACCGGTCGTTTATTATCCTTTTGATTACAGTGCTTAGACCAGCCATTGTGCCACGGTTAATCCTGGCCATAAGCACTTCATTTGGGGTGATCTAACTGCCCAAGAGACGCCACAGATATTCAACTAACTATAGCACTCCACTGAAACCAAGAGCCAAGGATGGCTGAATAGACTTGGCCTTCAGCACCATCAAAACAACTGCTCCAAAGCAAACTCACAAATGCTGGCGAGGAATTCGTACTCCAAACAGGAAGTAAAACCAGGCTGCTACTCATCATACCGACCTTCGGTCATGGGCAGTCGTGGGCTGGAGGTTAGGGAGCTGGACCTGTGACCTGAAGGTTGCCGGTTCGATCCCCAGCACTGACAGTCCATGACTGAGGTATCCTTGAGCAAGACACCTGGGCTGCCCACCGCTCCGGGCAAGTGTGCTCACTGCCCCCTAGTGTGTGTATTCACTAGTGTGTGTATGTGGTGTTTCACCCATCATGGATGGTTTGAATGTGGAGGTGGAATTTCCCCATTTGTGGGATTAAAAATGTATCACTTAATATTGGCTAGTAGGGGCCCCTCAGAGCCTTCTATGCATGGCCGCTTGTGCTAGGACAAGGGTGTCCAAACTACAGCCCCAAGGTCTAATTTGGCCCACGGCCTCTGTTTTAGAGTGCGTCTTAAGTAGCCTGCCAGCCAATACATTGCAGTTTTCTCTTTCACCTGGTGGTGGCAGTACTGAGAAATGATATTATAATGTACTGAACAGCGGTGATGAAGAAACAAAGAGCTTTCTTCTCTGACTCCACCTGCAGCTTAATAGTTTTAGTTGCGTTAAAAAACGACGCCTTTCATAACACGATGCAAGCACGAGCTGCATTCAGAGCGTCACAAGGGGGCGCTATAACGACAGCCAAGCCTGACAAGCACTCTTATACCCCAGCGTGCTTCTCAACTGCCATAGCAGGCGAGCAGTTGAGCCTCAATCAAAGATGACATAAAAACATGATTATCGTATTTCCGATCCAAGAGAAGAGGCAAAGCAGCTGAGTCTCCTCTGCTGCCCCTGTTTAGCTGTTGAGGCTGCTGGAATAGCAGTAGATCCCTCTCTGATTTGTCCTCCATCGCCCCCTTCAGTACTGAGTGTTTTACCCTCCACAGCAACATAAGAACACACAGTGAGTTTGTACAGAGGGACTGAGTGTTTGCAGTGCGTTAGCCGAGCGCCGTCCTTGCGTAAAGTACGTTTCGGGCCTAAAGCAATAATATCGGCGAGTAAAGCGCGTGCAGCTCACTCAAGTGTTGGAGTTTGAATCAAAAACACACGTATCTCAGTTTCAGTGACTTGTCCGCTGAATGAGTATCTGCCGACTGAAGTTTCCGTGCAGTTTGTGCTTTAAAGTTGCTGCTGCAGCCGCTTTCAGAGAAACAGTTTTCACTTTCTCCCCCAAAAGCTGTGGGAATCTGAGAGAGCGATTGCTCGGCAAAGAGCAGACGTTTGTTCCCTGGAGCCGGTCGTCGCGTAAAACGTCTACAGTCACACTACGGAGCACGACGGCCCAGTCCGCCCCCTGTCAACATGTGTGCGTGTTTAGCTTTTACTGACTGGTTTTGCCGATTGGTAGCGAGCTGTAGAATGACCCAAATACATCCAGGTTAGCTCTACCATTGGTTAGGACTTCAAGAGCTGAACTGGGGGCCTATAATTAGGAACATTCAACATTTAAGGAATCCCATTCTGATTTCCAGTGGGAAGAATTCTGTGAGAAAGAAGGTCACGTTAGGTCTTCTGGAAGCCACTGACCACGAGAAGGAGTGGTAGCCTAACCAGGTTTCAGTCAGTTGTCAGCTATGAAAAACAGCAGAAGCACTAAGCCAGAACTCTTCACTGAAAGACTCACTGCAAACTGCCACAAGGTATGCAAGTTCATGTCTTTTTCAAGCTTTAAATGTCCACATTCAATGTAAAAGGGCAAAAAGTTAATGAGTCGACATTACGTATGACCAGAAAGAGATGACCATTAACGTGGAGGTGTTTTTGTCCTTATTTTTACCTGAGTTTTGACATCTCCAGTCCAAACTGCTATCAGCTATCTGCTCTTTCACCTACTCTAACCATGAGCGCCCTTCATCGACCACCTGCTTCTCCAGTCACGCTGCGGTCAGCTGATATGGACGACACATAGCACAAAGGGCAGTCTGCAGTAAGCTGCCATACCAAGCAACATCAGTGGTGGATGTTTCAGCTGTTTACATAGTGCTAGAAACTGCCATCTCCATGTGAAACAGCAGCACACCCGAAAGCAATTCATGCTGGTCAGTGCTGGTCTGGTTCTGGTTTAGCTGGTCATCTTTCTCCAGCAGCACTGCTGTGTCTGATCCACTCATACCAAACAGTACCTGCTCTGTGAGGGTCCATGGGGGTCCTGACCACTGAAGAACAGGGTAACAGAGTATCAGAGAAACAGATGGACTACAGTCTGTAACTGTAGAACTACAGAGTGCAGCTATACAGTAAGTGGAGCTGGTAAGATGGACAATGAGTGTAGAAACAAGGAGGTGGTCAGGATGTTAGGCCTGATTGATGTGCTTTGTATAGCATAACACTCAATACTGTTGGTCAGGGCAGCACTTGTGTTTTCACACTCCATATTTCTCGGATAAGCTCTGAAGTTGGACAGCTGTAGAGACAGAGAGACTAACCCAGACATAGCACACATGCCTCAGTCCACTCCCACTCCCACTCTGTGGGTTCATGTGATTTCAGGGTGTTATTCTAATACGGTAGGAAAAGCTCCTTCCTGGCCAGTTTCATGTGACTATTTGGGACTGTTTTTCCTCCAGAGTCCTGCGGCTGCTGGTCTTTCTGAAAAAAAAAGTTTGTGAATATTAGAAAAACAACATTTTCAGCAAACAGAGATTTTAAGAGGCTAAAAGTACTGATAACCCATCATTTCTGCAGATGTCGTTTCAAATGGTCAACATTTACAGCACTGAGTGATAAAACCCTGAACGGTCATCTAAACCGAATGGTTTAAGAACAAAATAAGCAAAATAATGTTTCCTTATAACTTTTTGAGGAATCAGTTCATCCTTTGTTGAACTTTAATATCAGCCAAACTATACACCTTGTTAATATCCACGCTTTTGTTTTGCTGTTGATATATAATCGCTTTTCCAAAAAAAAGTGGCGATCTTGGGTAAAATGCAAATGAAAACAGAAATCAGTGATCTGTAAATTCTATGACCTGTATTTAAAAGATAACTGTACAAAGACAAGATATTTAATCTTGGACCTTATCAGCTTCACGGCTTTTATTAATTTTTTTAAACAGACGTCCTAAAATTGATCCCAGCAACAAATTCACTCGTCTGGCTTCACACACATATGAACTTGAGTGACGTCCCGTTCTTAATCCATAGGGTTTAATATGATGACGGCTCACCCTTTGCAGCTATAACAGCTTCAACTCTTCTGGGAAGGCTTTCCACAAGGGTTAGGAGTGTTTATGGGAATTTTTGACCGTTCTTCCAGAAGCGCATTTGTGAGGTCAGACACTGATGTTGGATGAGAAGGCCTGGCTCACAGTCTCCGCTCTAATTCATCCCAAAGGTGTTCTATGGGGTTGAGGTCAGGACTCTGTGCAGGCCAGTCAAGTTCTTCCACACCAAACTGGCTCATCCGCGTCTTTATGGACCTGCTTTGTGCACTGGTGTGCAGTCATGTTGGAACAGGAAGGGGCCGTCCCCAAACTGTTCCCACAAAGTTGGGAGCGTGAAATTGTCCAAAATCTCTTGGTGCTGAAGCTTTAAGACTTCCTTTCACTGGAACTAAGGGGCCGAGCCCAACTCCTGAAAAACACACCCACACCATGATCCCCCCTCCACCAAACTTTACACTCGGCACAATGCAGTCAGACAAGTACCGTCTCCTGGCAACCGCCAAACCCAGACTCGTCCATCAGATTTCCAGACGGAGAAGCGTGATTGGTCACTCCAGAGAACTCGTCTCCACTGCTCTAGAGTCCAGTGGCGGCGCTTTACACCACCGCATTCCACGCTTTGCACTGCGCTTGGTGATGTAAGGCTTGGATGCAGCTGCTCGGCCATGGAAACCCATTCCATGAAGCTCTCTACGCTGTTCTTCAGCTGATCTGAAGGCAACATGAAGTTTGGAGGTCTGTAGTGATTGACTCTGCAGAAAGTCGGTGACCTCTGCGCACTATGCCCCTCAGCATCCGCTGACCGCTCTGTCATTTTACGTGGCCGACCACTTCGTGGCTGAGTTGCTGTCGTTCCCAATCGCTTCCACTGTGTTATAATCCCACTGACAGTGGACTGTGGAATATTTAGTAGTGAGGAAATTTCACGACTGGACTTGCTGCACAGGTGGCGTCCGATCACGGTACCACGCTGGAATTCACTGAGCTCCTGAGAGCGACCCATTCTTTCACTAATGTCTGTAGAAGCAGTCTGCAGGCCCAGGGGCTCGGCTTTATACACCTGTGGCCATGGAAGTGACTGGATCACCTGAATTCAGTGATTTGGATGGGGGAGTGAACATTTTTGGAAAAATAGTGTATGTGTATTTTGGAGCAACATATATGGCTTTTCAGACATTGTCCTTTTAAGGGACTTCCATGTTTATTTTAAAATGACAACGGCAAGAAACACTTTACACTGGCTGTAGCAGCATGGCTGCATAATCAGAGTGCAGGTGCCAGACTGACTTGTCTGTCTCCTTTTGAAAGTGTGGAGCGCATTATGAAGTGCAAAATACAACAATGAAGGCCTCCACACGGCTGCACAGCCGAACACTCGTATAACCGAAAAATGGCAAAAAATCTCTGCTTTCAAAACAGATGATTACTAAGGGCTGCTAAAAGGAAGGGTGATGTAACACAGTGGTAAACCTGCTCCTGTTCCAACGTAAACGTGTTGCAGGCACCAAATCTGAAGTGAGCATTTACTTACAAAAAACAATTTCATAAGGTAAAACATGAAATATTGTGTTTTTGTATGGTTTGTGATGCAATACAGGTCAACTAGACCTCTAGTGGGGCCTAAAATGACTAACAAATGGCTCATCACATATAAATGTGTATGTATAGGTGTGCAGTGGCAGTATATGGAAAAATATAGGAAAAATAAGGAAAAATTCCTGATTCAGCTCATCAAGAAGTGATTAACGTCGGGCAAGAAAATTCAGAGTAAGAAGGGTGTCACGTTTCCAAGCATCTATAAACACATTCATAACATGTTATAGTGCGTTCGTAAGGCATCATAAATATGTCTATAAATATAAAACATATGTCTATAAAAAAAATTGATACTGAATCTTACAAAAAGGTTTAAAAGTGGGCAATAAAAGACAATATGACCAAGAACACGATTTTTATTGACAGACTCAAACTGTTCCCTTTATTGCCAACCCTTTCGTCTTTAAATATGCACAATGTTATTGTAAAGTGAGGAAAACGAGTTGCCCTGAGGCAACATCGTGCAATAGAGGGTTAAGTACCTACAACGCATCTCAAGTGGACTAACCTAATAAAGCGTTACCCAAAACAGACACAAACTTTGTTTCGAGAAAAGGGACACAAGCACAAGCTGTGCAACATTTTCCACTTTTTAATATTCATGATAATTAAATAGTAATTGTAGCATGTCACGTACAGCGTCAGAACGCTCTTCATGTACAGTTTTACTGTCTACGGGGGGGGGATGCATCTCTGACTAGCCCATTTACATTTAAAAATAGAATAATAAATAACTCTAAGCAGCATCTCTTGATTATGAAAAAAAAACAACATCAAATCTTTTGATTATAGATTCAAATGTACACAAGTGCTTCGTTGAGTTACAAAAATACGTCATTCTTCTTCTTCATCGGAGCTCAAAGACACTTCTAGCGTTCGTTTGCACATGTTCTCCACTGGGCCTACAAACTACTCATCAAAGCCACTAGAAACATTCAATCAAATAAGAACAGAAATTCTCCTGCGAAGTTGACCCGGGTTACTGATGATGACACGGTAAGGGGGTTCCTCACTGTTGCAGGTTCTCACACATTCAGCTTGGCTCCCATAAAGAAGCTTCTGTATTAGGGTATAAGTGCTGATACGGGCCTTGTTCTGCAGATCCAGGACCCGTTTCCCCAAACGGAACCGTTAACCATCAAAGCCAAATCAGTGGAAAAGGGCAACGTCTACCGGGACTGTCTGCAGTCATGCTGGACCCACTGCTCTCAAGCATCTGAGAGTAAGACTGATGACCTACAAACCACATCCCACAGGCCACTAATCACTACAAAAGAGACCCTTGATAAATACCGTCGTACGCAAAACACATGGCTGAACGCCGTTTTGTTGATGCTCTAAGCGAAGGTGAGTATGTATCCTTCACAGGGAACACACCGTTCAATGCATAATCACTGTTTACTTACTCATTTTAGATACTGGAAAAAAATAAAATCACATGTAAAATGTACAGTAACTTTTGCAGGGGCTACATTTTTCCCCTCGGTTTAAATTAGCAAAATAAACAGTACCTGTGCATCATAATGCGCCTTCTGCACATTTTAATGCACAATTTAGACGCTAAACAAATGAAATAGAAATTGAGCACTAAAATTTGCAGGAAAAAAACAGCACATTCAAGTTCATAGTAACTTATTTTCACTTAGAAAATCAACACGGAGCTTATAATTTGACCGGGGGGTGTTGAAACGTTTCCACGTGGCTAAATCATAAACCTGTGTTTTTATAACGCTGGAAGACGCACTGCAATATAATAGCGATTCAGTATCTTCTCCATAATAATAATAACAGTAGTAATAATTAGTGATGCACTGAAATGACCATTCTCGACCAAAACCGAGACCCAAAATTCAGAAGAAAACCAAAAGTTGTTTTATATATATATATATATATATATATATATATATATATATATATAAATTCACTGTTTTATTTATGCTTTCAAACTAACATAATAATACTGACGATGTTTTAAAGGAGATAGTCATGTTGGGAAAGAAAGCTGAAAGAAATGGACCAATTTTAGGACTAATTTAATGCTAAACAAAATTAAAAGTTGTAAAATTATTAATATTAAAATTATTATATATTACTTACTACATCCAAAGCTAAATTCCAGAGCGCCTCCACCATCAAGTCTCATTATTAGTATGTAAAGCATACCGCTGTTGTCGGATCTCCAAAAGGGGAACTTTACAGGAGAAGGAAAAAACATACTTTGCTTTTAATGTGAGTCAATGGAACCAGAATTTTTCCCAAGCTATTTTGGGCCGTTTCTTTTGGTCCATTCATCATGAAATTTACAGACAATGTGAAGAACAACAGATTTTCAGATTATGTCAAAAACTGAAAAAGGCACACTCCAGCACTTTTATTGCTCGTGTGGCTTTAGTGCGTCATTTAAAGAGAATAAACTTAATAAACTTATTAAGTTAATAAACTTCAGCAGAAACTTCAGCAGAAATCGAACGAATGCAGGTCTCTGCAATAACCGCTTTGAAAGCGAGGGGTGGAAATGTTTATTACCGTAAGACGTCGAGCGACTCAGTATTATTTATGATTTTCATTCAAATCAGTTCATGCTAAAAAACACACAAGCTAGAGGCCGACCTGAACGCAGCCATGCATTCCATCACTCTGCATTGCGCACGCGTTCAAACAGCTTGAGCCGCAGCAGATCAACACCAAAACATGTTCCGCTGCGGCTCAAGCTGTTTGAACTCGTGAGCTAGAGGCCCAGGAGAGCGAAGAAAACAGTGTTTTAATCACTATTTCTCACTTTTATTCAAAAACAGGGTTTCCCTTTCGGCCAGTGTGATCAGGGCGAAGGTTTTCGGTGGCCGAAAATTTAGTGCATCCCTAATAATCATAATAATAATAATAATAATAATAATAATAATAATAATAATAGTGACCATCATCATCTTTACTTTATCACAATAACAGAATCAGTTCGGCAGTGAATTCAGCCTGGCATACAGACAGTTAACAGCTGCTTACGGGGGAAAATAAGGGACTGGCATTGATTCAAGTCTCAGAGCACTCAATCTAATGAAACTGAGCACTAACAAACTTTTTGGGAATGCTCCTCAAACTGACTTTGGCAGTTCTTTCAGTCTGATCTAAACCAGGCCTTACGATAAGACCTAATTTAATACAGCGAGGGAACGTGATTAATTAGAGCTCAGGATGCAGATCCGCAGATGTAGCCTCAAAACCAAACGGCCTACAAATCTGTACAAACAGCAGCGTAGATCAGTCGCAACTGCTAACATGTTAAGACGTTCCCAAACGTCGTTAACAGATCATCTTTCTAATCGTCTCTCAGCCGGCTCGGCTCAGTTAAATGAGCCCAACGGAGTTTGTTCATGTTATCCATCAAACTGTTATGCTTTCTTTCACAGTGGCTGAAGTTCTAGGTTTTAGCCAGGGAATGTGATGGTAAGTTCCAGGACAATTTAACTAAATAACACCCAGATTCTGGTTATTAACTCAGAATTCCGAGTACGGTGTAATTAAAAATACTTATAAAACAATTACATAGTACTTTGGAGACTGTTGCCCACAATTACTCAGGTAATATCTAGGACCAGCTGGGCATTTCAGTGTAATTTATTTAGTGTAAATTGTCTTGGAACTCATCAGTTTCCCCACAATTAGCTGGTACTTTGGAGGTTGTACCTCACACTTTCCTTTCCTGGGTAATACCTAGAACGTAAGTGACAGTGAAAGAAAGTGTTTCAAGCCAAAGATTCCTTCACACAATTACAAACGCTGGGCAAAATCTGTTTAATAGTTTTGTCACTGAACTCACTCGTCTATCCTCATCGTCATAACAACAACAAAACCCCTCCGAAAATCTCCAAAATGGAAAGTATACAGAGTAAAAGGCGTTTTTTATGTAACTTATGGTGACAAAAAAGTTGAGGTGTTACTACAGCAAAGAGAATCAGCCGTAACATCATGACCACCTCCTCGTTTCTACACTCACTGTCCACTTCATCAGCTCCACTGACTGTATAGCTGCTCTCTGTAGTTCTACAGTTACAGACTGTAGTCCATCTGTTTCTCTGATACTCTGTTACCCTGTTCTTCAGTGGTCAGGACCCCCATGGACCCTCACAGAGCAGGTACTATTTGGGTGGTGGGTCATTCTCAGCACTGCGGTAAAACTGACGTGGTGGTGGTGGTGTGTTAGTGTGTGTTGCGCTGGTCTGAGTGGATCAGACACAGCAGTGCTGCTGGAGTTTTTAAACACCTCAGTGTTGCTGCTGGACTGAGAATAGTCCACCAACCAAAAATATCCAGCCAACAGCGTCCTGTGACCACTGATGAAGGACTAGAGGACGACCAACACAAACTGCAGCAGCAGATGAGCTGTCGTCTCTGACTTTACATCTACAAGGTGGACCGACAAGGTAGGAGTGTCTAATAGAGTGGACAGTGAGTGGACACTGTTTAAAAACTCCAGCAGCACTGCTGTGTCTGATCCACTCACACCAGCACAACACAGACTAACACACCAGCACCACGTCAGTGTTACTGCAGTGCTGAGAATGATCCACCACCCAAACAGTACCTGCTCTGTGAGGGTCCATGGGGGTCCTGACCACTGAAGAACAGGTTAAAAGAGGGTAACAAAGTATGATAATATTATGCCTGATCGGTGTAAAATTCTACGCAAAAGTCAGCGCACTTCCGTTTTCTTATTTTCCAGTCAAAACGGCCATTAAGCACAAGTTATTCCCATTTCCTGCATGTGAAAGAAAGCAAGTAAACCGATCAAACGTTCACAGACGTGATCAACCAATAAACTAAATATAATATCTAATGTCTCAGTACTTTGTAAATTTCAGAAAAGGTCTTGCTTTCAGTTTCTCAAAGAAATCTGAGGGATATTTTTCCAGACCTCCAAAGTTCAGTCTTAGAACTAAATAATCCTGATTAAAGATTTCAACCTGTCGGTCCACAACACCTCACTCCACAGAGGTCAGACGTCCAGGTTCAGTGTTATAATGTCCACTTCCTTTCTGCCGTGGATCATCTTATATTTACATTTCCTAAAAAACACTCATTGGTACTTCAACAGCGGTTTTGACTGGAGATGAAATAAACGAAGGGCGGTCTCTGACTTCCAGAACCTAGAACTACTCCATGCCTTGGTCTTTTGATGTGACTGAAAAAGTTAGGCCGTTGCCCTTTTTTGTGATTTTCTGGGGCTTCTTTTCCACGGGATAAGACTGGGATGTAATTCGGTGGCGCCTTCCATTCAAACCCCTCAATAAGATCCATTAATATCTCAGGCGGCTGCCAAAAACACCATTACAGGAATCGGAGAGAGAGAGAGAGAGAGAGAGAGAGAGAGAGAAAAAACAAAGATGAGTGTGTGTGCAAGAATGTGTGTGCGCAAGAGAAAGATAAAGAACGAGGCAAAGGAAAAGAGAAAGATGGGAGGGAGAGAGAGAGAGAGAGAGAGAGAGAGAGAGAGAGAGAGAGAGAGAGCGAGAGAAAAGAAAAAAAGAAAGGAAACTGAGAAACAGAGCGCCAGCCTCCGCTGAATTCTCCTGATTCAATGCATCATGCCAATACAGATACTAACACTGGTACACTGGTATGCTGAAAATCAGCGGGCTCACCGATTCTCCTGCCTAGGCTCCACGTTTAGGGGGGACCCTGCAAGACAACATCGCTTTCATCTGTCTTTTATCTCGGCTGAAGTGCATTTTTTTTAAGTGCTTTTTGTTTTTCGTCCATCACAACCCTGTTTGTCCTCGGCAGCAAACTCCCAACGGGCCATCTCGCGCTGATGTGTCGTCATGGAGACAGCAAGCAACAGAAGTCTTACTTAGAGAAGTAGCCATACATGTCGCTGAGGGGTGGATCCAAGCCTGTCACTCCAAAACAAGCGAGGGACGGACCAGGAAGAGGTTGGGTGGGAGCAGAAGTGCAGCCAGTCAGGCTGGGTGGCTGTATTTCTGAGGAGGCACACTGTCCACTGTATGAGTTCGGTCAGCCTCAGACCAACGAGCGTGCCCTGACCGCTTTGGGTTTAGCCGAAGTCGATGCGGGGCCGGTACTCCAGAACCATGGGATACGCCTGAGGAGAGAGAACAGTTTACAGAAACGGTCGTAGGCACACTTGTGGTCAATTTACATGTTTATAGAAACTTAAATATGGAATTTTTACATTTTAGTGCAGTTTCTTTTCATTAGCTGAGACATAAATCATAACCATAAACCGCTGTTTTTTAAGACTTCAAAAGGCAGAATATCTTGCTCTACTACGGCAAGTTACTTATGACCCACTAGTGCAGAGGTCACCAATAGGCCGAGTCCAGACGCAGACGCTGTGCTATGCTGACCTGAACCTATAACTGATAAACTATGGAGAATTCTTTCATTTTGACCAGGTGGTCCTGTTTTAATCAGCTTCACAGACCAATCGCATGTGTTGTAAATATCCCACATGACGCTTCTCAGCCAATCATATCTGTGCATTACGATGAGCTCTGAGACTCGAGTGAGTGACGCCACACAGGGGAGGGACGAGGAGAGAAACAGCAGTCAGAGAGGAAAGTGAGTCAGAGGGAAGTTATTCCACATGACGTGATCTAAAAAGAGGAAACTGACAGTAAATGTTGTTGAAATCTGACCGAACTGGACTTTATTTGATCTGATGTTCAGTAAATGTTGTTGAAATCTGACCGAACTGGACTTTATTTGATCTGATGTTCAGTAAATGTTGGTGAAATCTGACCGAACTGGACTTTATTTGATCTGATGTTCAGTAAATGTTGAAATCTGACCGAACTGGACTTTATTTGATCTGATGTTCAGTAAATGTTGGTGAAATCTGATTGAACTGGACTTTATTTGATCTGATGTTCAGTAAATGTTGTTGAAATCTGACCGAACTGGACTTTATTTGATCTGATGTTCAGTAAATGTTGTTGAAATCTGACCGAACTGGACTTTATTTGATCTGATATTCAGTAAATGTTGTTGAAATCTGACCGAACTGGACTTTATTTGATCTGATGTTCAGTAAATGTTGTTGAAATCTGACCGAACTGGACTTTATTTGATCTGATGTTCAGTAAATGTTGTTGAAATCTGACCGAACTGGACTTTATTTGATCTGATGTTCAGTAAATGTTGTTGAAATCTGACCGAACTGGACTTTATTTGATCTGATGTTCAGTAAATGTTGAAATCTGACCGAACTGGACTTTATTTGATCTGATGTTCAGTAAATGTTGGTGAAATCTGATTGAACTGGACTTTATTTGATCTGATGTTCAGTAAATGTTGTTGAAATCTGACCGAACTGGACTTTATTTGATCTGATGTTCAGTAAATGTTGTTGAAATCTGACCGAACTGGACTTTATTTGATCTGATATTCAGTAAATGTTGTTGAAATCTGACCGAACTGGACTTTATTTGATCTGATGTTCAGTAAATGTTGTTGAAATCTGACCGAACTGGACTTTATTTGATCTGATGTTCAGTAAATGTTGTTGAAATCTGACCGAACTGGACTTTATTTGATCTGATGTTCAGTAAATGTTGAAATCTGACTGAACTGGACTTTATTTGATCTGATGTTCAGTAAATGTTGTTGAAATCTGACTGAACTGGACTTTATTTGATCTGATGTTCAGTAAATGTTGTTGAAATCTGACCGAACTGGACTTTATTTGATCTGATGTTCAGTAAATGTTGTTGAAATCTGACCGAACTGGACTTTATTTGATCTGATGTTCAGTAAATGTTGTTGAAATCTGACTGAACTGGACTTTATTTGATCTGATGTTCAGTAAACGGTGCTGAAATCTGACCGAACTGGACTTTATTTGATCTGATGTTCAGTAAATGTTGTTGAAATCTGACCGAACTGGACTTTATTTGATCTGATGTTCAGTAAATGTTGGTGAAATCTGACCGAACTGGACTTTATTTGATCTGATGTTCAGTAAATGTTGTTGAAATCTGACCGAACTGGACTTTATTTGATCTGATGTTCAGTAAATGTTGGTGAAATCTGACCGAACTGGACTTTATTTGATCTGATGTTCAGTAAATGTTGTTGAAATCAACCCCTGGACCAACAATTCACAGCTCTGTGTTTTAAGTTAAGTTTCTCTACTTAAAACCTATGACAACAGTGCTGATTATAAAGACCATAATAAAAATTCCAGCTCTTTCAGCCTCATCAGTAATTCTCAGAACTTTAAATGATGCTCATCCCTAATGTTCTGTCCCAGTCGTGGAGCCCAAGTACTTTTGGATCGTCTATTCTTTCCTGTCTCAACTTGCACTTGTAGTGTTATGTGTGTCTATATGTGAGCAAGTATGTGTGTCTGTAACTGGAGATGTGTGAGTCATAGAGCTGTCAGTAGTTTCTGCTACTGCCTCTCCCACCTGTACTGACAGCTGTTCACACTCATCAGGACCCTTACACACACACACACACACACACACACACACACACACACACACACACACACACACACACACACATCCAAGTTTAAGTTGAATAAAAACTGGCTTTAAACTCAGGATCACAGATGAGCTCCTTTACTATGTTGATCTGTAGGCGTCTGTTCATAAACATAAACCAGCCCAAACTCATTTACTATAAAATGAAATGGTGTTTGTAGAAATTCAGAAAAAAGCCGCGTCAGTCTCGACTGCATATGTGGACATATTTCTATATTGAGCTCTATTTACACAAAGTTAGGTTAGTTCATCATTTATGTTGAACAGACTCTCCCAAAGTTTTACGCTGCTGCGCTGACGTTGAACCGCGTGCTGCACTGGGTCGGTATGACCAACAGGTCAAAACCAGCTCTAAACAAAGTGACCGCTGGGCCCTGATTGGTGCTCTGGATTTGCGCTTCTTTCGTTTGGACATGTTACGTTTTTATACACACAGAAACCAAAAGGAACGACAGATTTCTCAAAATGTAGGAGGAAAAAGTCGGATATTAGACTCTGAAATGTAGTGGAGTGAAAGGAGAAAGTCCAGAATGGAGGAACTTCAGTACAGATACACCAAAAAATACTAAAGTACAGAAACTAATTACATTTACTCAGATACTCAGTTACTCAGTTACTCAGTTACTGTCCACCACTGTTATTTTGTAAAAATTCATGACTATTTGATTATCTGAAAATTCTGACTCATCTCTGAACATGGGTTCAAAGGAAGCACATGGGCAACCACACACAAAACACACACACACACACACACACACACACACACACCCAAAGTAACTATGTAAGTGCCAAACGGCGACTGAAGAAAAAAAATCTGAGCCTATGAAGTAGTGTATTGTCCACTGAAGCAGAACAGTGGGTGTAACACACACTCACACTGTCTCCCTGCAGTCTCCAGCGAGTTCGGTAGATGAATTCCAGGGTGTGGTCCTTCCCCATGATTTCCCCATTACACAGAACATCAAGCTGGAAGCACAAATACACATAAATAACACACCTACTAATAGGCAAATACATTTAGCTATGGTATAAATGCTTTAAAGGCTAAAGAAGTAACTTAGTGAAAGAAAATGTAGAAGCTACAAACACTGAAATATTTAATACTGGCTTGAATGTGATGTACAGTGCTGTGCGAAAGTCAGAGACCACCCTTCATTTACATCATTTCTAGTCATAACAGTTGACTAGTAATGAAAGTTATAAAAGTTAGTCATTTTTCAGCACTGGGGGGAAAAAGATACTTTTTATAACCTCTTAAACTCCTCGGGACCACCGGTGGGTCCAAAACACACTTCATGTTCTTCATAACGTTCATATTTCATAAGCTCCGTTCAGAAGCTGGGCGTCGTGTGAGGCTGTAGCTCTTCTCTCCAGTCTAATAGACGGTGATGTCATTTTAAACCCTTATAATAAAAGAAGCTGAACTTTGTTTTTCTACTGAAAGTCGACCCGTTTTTCCCAAATCTGGGCTCTAAACTATAAACAGACGGCGTCTCTTCAGTGATCTGCTCTGGAAACATCACTTTTAGAGAACAACACAAAGAGCGTCGGAGATTTTTGGCTTTCAGCAGTAAATTGTAAGCGTGTGGTGATGTGTGGAGATCATAAAACACATTCTGTTAATTTGAGGGGCTTTTACAAAAAAATTAAAATAAAAATCTTTTATAAAAATAAATTTACGTTCATTTCATGCAGTTACTGAATAATTTGCCTTACAATTTCATCATTTAAATTCAGAAGGAAAATCCTAAATTTAACCTGGAGGATAACACGAAATAACAGAAAATTCCCAAGAACTAAATATAATAATACAATTTTTAATATTCTAATTTTTTCATTCTCTTTGAAAGACTTGCTTTAAAGAAATCTGCAGGGACGTTTTTCCGCGCTTCCAAAGCTCACACATATTTCATGTGCGGATCGTATGTGCTTTAGTTTTCCCAGTGGTTACGATTAGGACAACATACCAACGACTGTGACAGTCGGATAATCTACTGAAAGGAAGAATTGATTACTGGGATTATGAATCACTAAATTACCAACTAATTTATATAGCTATCAGCTTTTAAATTTAGCTTGAGGTTATATTATGCATTGCTAACTAACAATGAAGACGATAAAGATGAATGTCTTTTTCAGAAATTCTATGTTTTAGTGAAATTTCCGGCCAATACAAAAGATTAAAAAATAAAACTCCAATTTTATTCCTAGTGAGTGCGAGAAACACACGTGAAGTCACCAACTAACTGACGATTAAATTGGCTGCCAATTAATCGAATAAGTCGAATAATTGTTGCAGCCTTAGTTACGATACACTTCACTGGCACTTTCACTGTCCCGAAGTGCAACAAGGCTCTTGATTTAGTGAACTTTAATCAGTGTTAATTCTCTCCCTGATTCCAGTGATGTTCTACTCCAAAAGTTGTCTTTTGCCTATTTTCCTCAACAGCTACACGTCCTTTCAGACCCACGGCGCTGAGTGGTCTTCTCACAGTGGAAGGATGGACAGAAACACCTGTGGATGTTTTCAGATCTGAAGCAGCTTGATCTTCTCCTCTCTCTCAGAGATCAAAGCTTTCAGTGCTGTTTATCATTTATTCATTGATTACAACTGGACCAATAACAATCTGATCAATTTAATCAGCCATATCTCCTGAAAAATGAATAACTTGTACCTACTTGAAAGTTACCTAATACCTTGAATGGAAATGAAAGAAATGACGTTTACACTGTATTTCTGACAATTCGGGACTTTTGAGGCTTAATTGAATGATATGAGCAGTGGTGAACTGGTGAAGAAATAAGATGAAATAAATTATTTTCTTGCCTCATAAGAGCTTGGCAACTTCAGCTTAACACAGAGAAACTTCTTAATGGTGCCTACAGTGACACGGGTGGAGCATCGGATAAACTTCTTCATCAGACCCTGCAAGAATACAGAAAGAGTCCATCGTTCACAGACTGGGCACAGGACTTCATCCGGTTTCATAAGGCTGCACAGTGTGACCATATTCACTTGTGATGGAAATCAATAACGTAATTCCTGAACTATTCCCACCTCTCAGCAGGTGCAGCTTTTCCCAACCGCTCATGCAAGGCGTAGCGCCGCAAACAGCACAACAGGTTGAGCTTCAATGGCTGTTTACGTGCAAAGATTTTTGCTGACTGAGGTGTTTATTCTCACTCTACTCAACAATCTGACGGAAAATCTTCGTGTACATGCTCGCTAAAATGATGTAAAGAACCACTTCGATTAAACCACTCAGAGTAAACGTTACCATGACGACGAGTCCAGTGCTTTTAATTCCTTTAAAATGACGTCAGACTCAGGAAAACGTCCTTCACACGTCCTTATTAAAGAAGGCCGAGAGGAAGACGTCGTGCTCTGAGACGCATAAGCTGGACGTCCGTCCCACCGCCGTCTTTTAAAGATCAGAGCATGAACTTCGTCTCCTCTGCAGACCAGTTTCTGCTCCGCCGTATTTTATTCCGATTGATCTATTAGCCGGATTATTAATGGATTAATAGGCTGCATGTAAACATGGCTACTGTGTGCGTAGTTGTAGCCCAATGAACTCGGATGTTTGTAAACAGCAGGTTTTGCAACATACATAATACCCAAAAGTTGTTTCTTTCAGTTTTGTCATATGATTTTACTGTTCATCTGCTGATAAAAGCAAGTAAATGGAAATATTTTAAAAGCTGTTGCTATATTCAGCCTAAATGCTTTTTTTTTTTTTTTAAGAATTCAATAAAGCATTTTATTTCCCATTTGGAAATTTGTTACTGCAAACAATGAACAAAACAACGCTTGCATATTAACACTGAGTGTGTTTACATGCACTCAATAATCCGTTCATAATCGCATTTCTGTAGTATTCTGATTATTCAAAACGTCGTGTAAACAGCCCCACTGAGTTCTTAGATCGGAGTAAGGTCTAGAAATCCAACTGAAACCAGGCTGGGTTTTATCTCAGTAGTCAGATTTATCAGTGCTGTGAACTCTTACTCTGATTTCTTTCACATTTTTCAGTTTGTACACGTGTGAAAACAGACAGCGGTACCGGAAATAAGCGAGCAGCGTTGCCACGAGAGGCAGCAAAACTCTTTTGGAGCGACACTGAAACCAAATACATGTAAGATTAAATATTCTTCATCTTCTAGATGAAGCATGTTCATCATTTTCAGGTACTCGTGCGATGTTCGCTCGTGAAGTTTGAGTTTTACATCATGTTTATGGTACATCTTTTTTGGCTGATGGTAATGCAGAAACCTAATTACTGTCTGACTCGTGTAGACCTGGAGTTTCCCGTTATCTGATTACTCAAGTGCATGGAAACGTGTTGATCGGATTACTGACAAGATCAGATTTTCTGCAGTTGTCGGATTATTGAGTGCATGTAAATGTGTTGATCGGATTACTGACAAGATCAGATTTTCTGCAGTTGTCGGATTATTGAATGCATGGAAACGTGTTGATTGGATTGCTGACAAAATCAGATTTTCTGCAGTTGTCGGATTATTGAGTGCATGGAAACGTGTTGATTGGATCGCTGAGAAGATCAGATTTTCTACAGTTGTCGGATTATTGAATGCATGGAAACGTGTTGATTGGATTGCTGACAAAATCTGATCTTCTGGAGTTGTCGGTGGACAGTTAAATGGTGGACGGATGAGACCAAAACAGATTGTTTTGGTTTAAGTGAGAAGCTTTTCATGTGGTCAAGTGAAATTTGAAGGTTATCAGAGAAAACATGTTGATGCAGGGTGTAAAAAGGCCCTAGGATCGAGTTCGAATAGCCAGGTTTTGAACAACCATCTCCCCCATTCCTAACCAAGACAAACCACACGAGCATACACACCTTTACTATGCTCTCTCCTGATTGGCCGTTGTTTCGCAGGCAGTCCAGGCATATGGCGATCTGCGGGTCACTCCTGTGGTAATCACCTCCCCTTCGATCATCTTGCTCATCATCTTCTTCGCTGATCCGAATCTTCTTGGGCCTGGGGCCTTCTGCGTGGTATATAAACAGACGTTAATGAAGTGTGGGTGAGTGAACCAGATCCTAACACACACTTCAATCACTGTACACAAAGTATAAAATCACGTGTGAGAGAGGCCATTTGCACTTCTTACCTTCCCCATTTGCTTTGGATTTATTCTTCCTCCAGAAATCAATTTCTTGTTGTTCCTCCTCTAGTCAGGAACAATGACAATGAACAACAAAAAAAAACAACAACAACACATAAACCAAATTTATCACCAGAAAAATCTGCAATATTAAACATCTTCTATAGAACGATGAGCCGAAACATTATGAGCACTAACAGATGAAGTGAATAGCGGAGGTTCTCTCATAACAACAGTGTAGAGCTGGGCGATATGGCCAAAGACTTCATCACAATAAAAAACCTCATTCGATATCGATACATATCGCGATAAATAATAAAAAATAAACCATTATTTCTTGCAAGTTCGACGGCTGATTTTTGCTCCTGAGTGGCCTTTATGGTCAGAACATGACAAATACTCACCAAACAGTGTCACAAATCTGTCATGGGACGATGGGAGAAAGTGTCTGGTCAGCTGTTTTACCAGCTGGAAGAGAAGTTTTTGAAGAAAACAGATGATTTTAGCTGTGTGGTGACGAGCGCTCGGCTGTTTGGTTACAAGCGCTAAACTGTGTAGTTTCTCAACGTCGTCAGCTTAATACGAACAGCGAAGGTTATCTGGCTCGGGAGGTCAGTGATGGTTCACACCGCCTTACTGCCACCACTCCTACCACATCCACGTCAGAGCATATCACAGTGTTCAGACAGCAGCCAGCAGACGACTGGGTTTCTCTGTTCTATCGTAGGAGTTTGGGGGGTGAACCGCAGTGTGTCTGACACTCGCTGTGTAAAAGCTTTAGCTGCAGTGTGCATCTCTCAAACTAGACAAACTAACTATAGTCCTCCTTTTAGGTACGTTTAAACTGAAATCAGTGTTTTTGTCTTGTTTGATCTACAGTGTCATCAGTTTGCCGTGTTGCGTGAGTGACAGAGAGCTGCTTAAAGTTAGCCAGCTGCTAAAAACAGCTAGCCTGGAAAGATGGCGTTCTCCCGCTCTCTAATGCCTCACAGCTTCCTCAGCTTACTTTTGTTTGAATTAGGGATGTAACGAACGTGAACCGCTTCTTTCTTTCACTTTCATTGCTTGGCAATACACTAAAATCTGACTGAGCCCTGTAGCAGTGCTGTAGTTGTGAGGAGCAGACGTGATTTAATGCTGCTAAAGCTGTACGGAAAGCGGCGAGTTCGCTGTAAGAACAGCTACACCACTGATCTCATCACTAACACTTGGTCACAGGAAAACAGATCGCCGGTCGCTCCACTCAAACGGAATATATGACTCCACGTTTCAGACGTTGCTAAAGTATATTTGGCAACTTATTTCACTTCATGACGTGGAAGTGCGCCCTCTCGTGGCGATAGCAGAGTAGTGTCGCTTTCCCTGCAGTAGAAAATGCCACCAGGGCTGTTGCTAGAACGCAGAAGCGTGATTTTATTATGAATGGTTTATTATGTCGAACATTTATCAAACATTTCTTATAGTTATATTGAGGAAAGTTGTATTGCGATAATTATCGTTATCATTTTATCGCCCGGTCCTACAGAGATCTTGAAGAGTCCTGTTTCGGTGTCATGTGGATGACCGATAACAGCTTAATAGCATACCTGAGTCAAATCAAGGCTTTATATAATTTTTTTTTTTTTTGGGGTCATAAAGCAGCTTTAGTTAAAAAAATAATAATCCAGGTCCAAGCCCCAAATGACCAAGCCAAGGGCAACAGGGATAAGGAAAAACACCCTAAGGGCATGAGGACACCTTGAGAAGAGTCAAGACTCAAAAGAGGAAACCATCCTTCTCTGGTTAGACACTGTTTTGGCTCATCGGTGTATAACATGCATATAATATGATAACTCACTCTCTCGAAGACCAGGAACCAACTTAAAGATGATTTCCTCCAACGTTTTATCCAACCTAAACAGAGAACGACAGCACGTGAAAGGAAGAACCTAGGTGGGGTACCAAAATATGGAGAGCAAAATTCATATGTCACCTCAGCATTTCTAAAGGGTTGGTTTCATGGACCTGAATGCCACATTCAGGACACTCGTTGCTCTCCTCAAAGTGCTGGACAATGCAGCTCTTACAGACTAGAGACAGAAAGAGGGGAGATAAAGCAGTGAAACTGAGTCAGTATTCAGATACAGGGAACCTGGCGTTCTCCAGCAAAATTCCTTTATACATCCAGCCTATTCAGTCTCCACCCATTCACACTGAAGTTATAAGGAGTGTTTCAACCCAGGCTGCTTGCTGAATAGTAAAGGCAGAACGGAATAAGGCGTAGGAGTGAAATCACACAAACGGGACCCTTAATGGGCCTGTTCGTTATTGCAGTTCAGGCATAAAGTTATGACCACCTCCCTGTTTCTACGCTCACTGTCCACTTTATCAGCTCCACTTACTGTATAGCTGCACTCTGTAGTTCTACAGTTACAGACTGTAGTCCATCTGTTTCTCTGATACTCTGTTACCCTGTTCTTCAGTGGTCAGGACCCCCATGGACCCTCACAGAGCAGGTACTATTTGGGTGGTGGGTCATTCTCAGCACTGCAGTAACACTGACGTGGTGGTGGTGTGTTAGTGTGTGTTGTGCTGTTGCGAGTGGATCAGGCTGGAGTTTGTAAACACTGTGTCCACTCACTGTCCACTCTATTAGACACTCCTACCTTGTAACGAATAAAAATGAGCATGGCCACGAACCAAATACCAACATAAACAAATACTCAGGTTAGTGCTGGGCGATATGACCAAGTTATTATCACGATTAATTGAATGTTTTACCTCAATTACGATTAATGAGCAATTATTTTAGGGGTGTTTTTGTTTTTTTCCCCCTCATAGTTCACTGACATGGTTTGTACTGTAAATATGTTCTGCACATCTTAATGTAAATCGTCTCAACAGCCACATCGGAATTTTCGTGACTTTAACGTCAATCCACCTCGACATTCGTCATGATTTCTCGCTGCTGAGACTCTTAAACATTAAGGCTGATCAGATTTGGGCCACTTTTACCTGCTGTGTGCAGCCTCAGCTTCCATGTGTCAGAGTGGACGTGGCGGGGTCACGTGACGACACACGCGGTAGTGAGTTTTTAAGGGGACAGTACATGAACACTGGGAAGGATTAACAGAGTT
>NC_051220.1:3202500-3235000 GCF_015220715.1 Pygocentrus nattereri | reverse complement strand
GCACTGAGTCGTGATGCAACTTAGACATTATGATGTTCTGGACCTTCGCTTGAGGAGATTTTCTCTAACTGGACTTAACTGAATTTTAATTACAGACTCCTGGCCTAGACCATCAAGCAGCCTCCAAGGCCATCATTTCCAAGTTACATTATATTTCCAAATAAAACACAAAGTGCACGGTCAGCACAGATGTCAGTTCCATCAAGTCACAGTCACGTGCCTCACTACAGCCTGGCCCGGACGAATAGGTACTTTTTAAAACTTATGTTTTCACAGCAGCCGGCCTATAAATGCGAACTTGCTCGGAAAGTCCCTGTCAAGGGAAAAAGGGGAAAAACCTGAGGGTGTGTCACGTCAAAAGCTCTCACTGGAGGGATGTTACTGTGAGGACCTTCCAGCTGTTGTACACAAAACGGTTTTATGACTGGCTCCACCCACCCAAAACAATAACGAGACCCCAACTCTCGAACACAAACACCAGACAGGCCCGTACCTACACATACCCACCAAAACATGATCGAACACACACATCCTGGGCAAACGACTCAAACAGAACAGCAGCAGCTATCGCTACATTAAAGGGGAACTCCACCCACTTTTCAAAAATCATGGATACTTCAGTCCTTGAGACGTAAACAGAGTCTTTTTAGAGAAACTTACAGACTAATTTCTTTACAGTGGTGCTGATAGGAACCAGGGGTTGCCATGTCTGCAACACAAATCTATCCATTTTATTTACCATCCAAGGCAAACAGAGAAGCTACACGAGTCTTCTGAGGCTTTATATCGCTGCTGTCGGGAGAAAACCTCATATCTCCATTTTTGTTGTTTTTCAGTTTTTGACAAAATTTGGAAAGGTCCTTTGTTCTTTACATTGTGTGCAAATTTCATGACGAATGGACCAAAAGAAACGGCCCAAAATGACTTGGAAAAAATTCTGGTTCCATTGACTCACATTAAAAGTGAAGTAGGTTTTTTCCTTCTCCTGTAAAGTCAGAAATGTGAAAAAATATGCCACAAATGGATTAAAATAAATGCATTTTAAGCCAAATCTTTATCATAAAATAGCACGTCAGACACCAGGCAGCACATATAAGACCTCTACACCTCTTACTCTCCAGGGTCTATTTTGGTCTGTCCATCTGAATTTTACGTGACCAAGTCATAAGGTGAATTATTCAGTGACTGCGCTAAATAAATGTACCTTTTAATTTTATTTATTTATTTAAAAGCTCCCCTCAAATTAACAGAACGTGCTCTATGATCCACACACATCCCCACACGCTTACGATTCACTGCTGAAGGCCAAAAATCTCCGACGCTCTTTGTGTTATTATCTAAAAGTGATGTTTCCAGAGCAGATCACTGAAGAGACGCCGTCTGTTTATAGTTTAGAGCCCAGATTTGGGGAAAAACGGGTCGACTTTCAGTAGAAAAACAAACTGAGTTCAGCTTCTTTTATTATAAGGGTTTAAAATGACATCACCGTCTATTAGACTGGAGAGAAGAGCTACAGCCTCACACGACGCCCAGCTTCTGAATGGAGCTTATGGAATATGAACGTTATGGAGAACACGACCAGGTGCGGTTTGGACCCACCGGTGGTCCCGAGGAGTCGTTACCATTCATTATCATTTCCGTGAGGGAGCTCTCAGAGGTGGACGTCTGGTTCCCATCACCACCACTGTGAACAGAGCATTTCGCTCCAAACCACTCTGAATGGCTTTGTTTACGTCTCAGCCGCGCAAGTGAGCAGGATTTTTGAAAAGTCGGTGGAGTTCCCCTTCAAGTCTGTTCCTGTGGGCTGGGAGTTTCAGACGGGTGTAAGTGCAGCTATGAGGCTCCAGGCCGGCAGACTCGGCAGCACAGCCCGAGTTTGTGGCCCTGCTGTAGAAGTAAAGACGCGTCTCACTCGCTCCCTGTGACGTAACATGACAGCAGCGGAGAGAGGTATGCGACTTTACGTAATAGGCTGACGGCGCGCAGCCCACGAGGTGAAAATGAACGGGGCTGAAATGCGGCTCCGCGAGCACCCGGGTCCAGTAAACACGCCGCGGGTCAGTTGTTTACCTCGGTAAACAGGCTTTGTGCGTGACGAGGCTGAAGTTGAGCCTCCTATTCGCTTCAATTCCCCCGTTCCACCTTAAATGGTGCGGCAGTTGCATCCAGGCGCCTGGCTCCAGAACGTAACTGCTGCACCGTTTAAGGTGGAACGGGAAAATTCCCCGTCACCGACCACGTCCAGTTCCCCCTCCTCGCCGCCGAGAAGCGGAGAGCACCGAGAGTACCAGCGTCATGCTCCGCGTGACGTCATCGCCACGAAAACCACAACACATGGCAAGTTGGACTCGCCGGACTGTCTCGCGCGTTCCCTCACGTTATTTTTTTAACGGAACGTTACTCGTGCCCACCTGAAAACAGCCCCGACGGCTGCGTTAACGGCTGACGCCACCGCCACACATGACACAGATCCCCCCCCCTCCCCAAAACTTTGCCCACACATACTCAGTCCGTCCCCCCGAACCGCTGACGGAGCGGCGGCGCTACTCACCCGCGCACACGCCGCCGTCTCCGCTTCGCCGCGCCCGTTCGGCCGCGGTGGACGAAGAGCTCGAGCCGCCGGGGAGTCGCGTCACGCGTGGCCCTCGCGGGGAGAAATAACGCAGCACGCGGGCGAGAAGCCCGAGCGCCGCCGCTGCTGCACAACTAGCCGAGAACACGGAAACCAGCGCGCGCAGGCTGAAGCAGCGAGCGCGAGGAGGGGAAGAGGGGGCGGGGCTCTCCGAGCACAAGGAGGCGGGGCTGTCGGCGCTTGTTTACGCGTCGCAGCGGATTCACAGCCAATCAGGAGAGGACTTTCCTTTCCTTCTCTTTCCTTTCCTTTTCTTTCCTTCTCTTTCCTTTCCTTTCCCTTTCTTTCCTTTCCTTCTCTTTCCTTTCCTTTCCTTCTCTTTCCTTTCCTTCTCTTTCCTTTCCTTTCCTTTCCTTCTCTTTCCTTTCCTTCTCTTTCCTTTCCTTTTCTTTCCTTTCCTTTCCTTTCCTTCTCTTTCCTTTCCTTCTCTTTCCTTCTCTTCTCTTTCCTTTCCTTTTCTTTACTTTCATTCTCTTTCCTTTTTTTTCCTTTCATTCTCTTTCCTTTTCTTTCCTTTCATTTCCTTCCCTTTCCTTTCCTTCTCTTTCCTTCCCTTTCCTTTCTTTTCCTTTTCTTTCCTTTTCTTTTCTTTCCTTTCCTTCTCTTTCCTTCTTCTTTCCTTTCCCTTTCTTTCGTTTCCTTCTCTTTCCCTTCCTTTCCTTTCCTTTCCTTTCCTTCTCTTTCCTTCTCTTTCCTTTTCTTTCCTTTCCTTTAATTTCCTTCTCTTTCCTTTCTTTTCTTTCTCTTTCCTTTTCTTTCCTTTCCCTTTCTTTCCTTTCCTTTTCTTTCCTTTCCTTTTCTTTCCTTCTCTTTCCTTTCCTTTTCTTTCATTCTCTTTCCTTCTCTTTCCTTCTTTTTCTTTTCCTTTTCTTTCCTTTAATTTCCTTCTCTTTCCTTTCCTTTCCCTTTCTTTCCTTACCTTTCTTTTCCTTCTCTTTCCTTTCCTTTCCTTTCCTTCTCGTTCCTTTCCCTTTCTTTCCTTCTCTTTCCTTTCCTTTCCTTTCCTTCTTTTTCTTTTCCTTTTCTTTCCTTTAATTTCCTTCTCTTTCCTTTCCTTTCCTTTCCTTTCCCTTTCTTTCCTTACCTTTCTTTTCCTTCTTTTTCCTTTCCTTTTCTTTTCTTCTCTTTCCTTTCATTTTCTTTCCTTTTCTTTTCTTTCATTCTCTTTCCTTCTCTTTCATTTTCTTCTCTTTCCTTTTCTTTCCTTTCCTTCTATTTCCTTTCCTTTTCTTTCATTCTCTTTCCTTCTCTTTCCTTTCCTTTTCTTTCCTTTCCCTTTCTTTCCTTCTCTTTCCTTTTCTTTCCTTCTCTTTCCTTTCCTTTTCTTTCCTTTCCCTTTCTTTCCTTTTCTTTCATTCTCTTTCCTTCTCTTTCCTTTCCTTTCCTTTCCTTCTTGTTCCTTTCCCTTTCTTTCCTTCTCTTTCCTTTCCTTTCCTTCTTTTTCTTTTCCTTTTCTTTTCCTTCCTTTCCTTTTCTTTCCTTTCCTTCTCTTTCCTTTTCTTTCCTTTACTTTCCTTCTCTTTCCTTTCCTTTTTGTTCCTTTAATTTCCTTCTCTTTCCATTCCTTTCCTTTCCCTTTCTTTCCTTACCTTTCTTTTCCTTCTCTTTCCTTTCTTTACCTTCTCTTTCCTTTTCTTTCCTTTCCCTTTCTTTCCTTTCCTTTCCTTTCCTTCTCTTTCCTTTTCTTTCCTTTCCTTTTCTTTCCTTCTCTTTCCTTTCCTTTTCTTTTCATTCTCTTTCCTTCTCTTTCCTTTCCTTCTCTTTCCTTTCGTTTCCCTTTCTTTCCTTCTCTTTCCTTTCCATTCCTTCTCTTTCCCTTTCTTTCCTTCTCTTTCCTTTCCTTTCCTTCTCTTTCATTTTCTTTCCTTCTCTTTCCTTTCCTTTCATTTTCTTTCCTTTCCTTTTCTTTCTTTTAATTTCCTTCTCTTTCCTTTCCTTTCCTTTCCTTTACTTTCCCTTTCTTTCCTTACCTTTCTTTTCCTTCTCTTTCTTTCCTTTTCTTTTCTTCTCTTTCCTTTCATTTTCTTTCCTTTTCTTTTCTTTCATTCTCTTTCCTTCTCTTTCATTTTCTTCTCTTTCCTTTTCTTTCCTTTGCTTCTCTTTCCTTTCCTTTCCTTTTCTTTCATTCTCTTTCCTTCTCTTTCCTTTCCTTTCCTTTCCTTTCCTTTCCTTTTCTTTCCTTTCCCTTTCTTTCCTTCTCTTTCCTTTCCTTTCCTTCTCTTCTCTTTCCTTTTCTTTCCTTCTCTTTCCTTTCCTTTCCTTTCCTTTCCTTTTCTTTCCTTTCCTTTTCTTTCCTTCTCTTTCCTTTTTTCATTTCCTTTCCTTTTCTTTTCTTCTCTTTCCTTTTATTTTCTTTGCTTTTCTTTTCTTTAATTCTCTTTCCTTCTCTTTAATTTCCTTCTCTTTCCTTTTCTTTCCTTTCCTTTTCTTTCCTTTCATTTTCTTTCCTTCTCTTTCCTTTTCTTTCCTTTTCTTTCCTTTCCCTTCCTTTCTATGCTTTTCTTTTCTATCCTATTCTTTCCTTTCCTTTTCTTTTCTTTCCTTTCTATGCTTTTCTTTTCCATCCTATTCTTTCCTTTTCTTTCCTTTTTTCTTTCCCTTTCTTTCCTGTCCTTTCTATTATTTCCTTTTCTTTTCTTTTTCTGTTCTTTTTTGCCTTTTCTTCTCCTTCTCATTCTTCTCTTTCTCCTTCTTCTCATTCTTCTTCTCTTTTTCATTCTTCTGCTTCTTCTCCTTCTTCTTGTTCCCCTTCTCATTCTTCTGCTCCTCATTCTTCTCCTTCTTCTCCTTCTTCTCATTTTCCTTCTTCTCCTTCTCATTCTTCTCCTTCTTCTGCTTCTCCTTCTTCTCTTTCTCATTCTTCTCCTCCTTCTGCTTCTCCTTCTTCTCACTCTTCTTTTTCTTCTTCTTGGGTACCAACTTCACCTGCATTGTTGTTTGTTTTCTTGAAAAATTGACTTAATGACTAATTTTCTTGGAAAATAAAATTAGTATGTCAAAATAATGACTTATTATCTCAAAATATTGACTTGTGGAAAAAGTCAATTATTATATCCATAATCCCAGTGATATGATAATCTCAGTGTTTTGCTGCGTCACACGACGTCCACCGTCTCATCTCACACATGTTCAGACAGAGAAATCCGAAAGAAATCAGAGTAAGAGTTCACATGGCTGGGAAATCTGACTACTGAGCTACAGTCCAGCCTCTTTATCGGATTTCTAGACCAGAGTGTGGTGTTTGCATGACCATTTGAATAATCAGATAACCGCAGAAATCTGATTATGATCGGACTGTTGAGTGCATGTAAACGCACTCACTGTAAAAGCTCTTTAAACACCCGGTTCCCAACGTCTAGCACAGCGATGTAAAACCTCTTAAACGAGAGAAATGATTCAGCAAATCAACCTCAAGAAAGTAAATATGTAACTGCTCTTCATCAGTGGCTCACATGAACGACTGACTGCGTCCCCAACTGCTCTCCAGCATTATCTGAGGGTTGATTGCTATTACCGCTATATGCATGTATAAATTAAGCCGAGAAGAATGTGCTTGTGAGCTAACAGCTCTTTTTTTATTGGAACAGGTTCTTAAATTTAGTTGCCCTTATTTTAATACATTGTGGGTGTATTTCGTTCAGACAGCTTCAGTTTCAGTTTCGTTCTGAGTACCTTATTTCTGCCTCTGAGAAAACCTCTAGTCTACACTTTTGAGAATATGAGATGTGTTTCAAGGCCCTCCCATTCCTTTTTACCCCTACCCCTTGTTGAGTTACAGGGCAGTGGTTGAAATATTGCCCTACAAACCCTCAAATAAAGAGCATCACTTCATTATCAGCTACTAGTGCCGCTCTGTAGGCGACCCTGCCCGTCTGCAGGGACAGCAGAGGAGGGGAAAGTTCAGCTCCTCACTGCTGGGCTTTAGTTACATTTAGGGATCATACGCCTTCAAAGAGGGGGGCAGTTATTTATTATCACCCCCCCAATTATTCAGTGATGTGAAGCTGAAGTCGGATATTCTCCAGATTCTTGTTAGAATTTTCACGTTCCACCTTAAATGGAGCAGCAGTTACATTCTGGAGCTTCAGGCGTCAGAACTGCTGGACTATTTAAGGTGGAACGGGAAAGTTAGCTAGATAGCTACCCAGACATTAGCATGATATTAGTGATTTTTATGCTTGTTATGAAGAAAAACGACCAAAATCCACTGAAACCACATTAAACTAAGATAAAACGGTGGTGATCGTGATTTTTTAACAGAGAAAATTCCCACATTTGTGGGTTTCTTTGGTCTCTTGTTCTCCGTCTCGCCGGTTTCTCTGTTTTTCTCGTATCTCTCTGATTGGAGTCTCTGAAAAACCTCCGTTTGGAGGGTCATGTAGCCCCAACACTTCACCCCACCCCTCTATCTCAACATGAATCAGGACACCCCACCCCTAAAAACAGAGGGCTAAGGGCTGAGTAGTAGAGGCGATGGGTGAAATGGGACTGGGCCAAAAAGTACTTTGAGACAAAGATCAGGTGGATGATTGAGATCAAATCTTAGCAACACTGCTGGATAATATGGACGAAACACTAATACTGTGATTATATTGCGACATGTTGTGATTGTAATGCACTTTGAAAATACAACCCCATTTCCAAAAAAGTTGGGACGTTGTGCAAAATGTGCATGACAACAAAATGCAATGATGTGCAAATCATTTAAACCCAATATTTAATTGAAAATAGGACAAAGACAACACATCGAATGTTGAAATTTATTGTGTTTTTGAAAAGTATTTGCCCTTTTTGAATTAGGTGCCAACAACACCTTCCAAAAAAGTTGGGACAGGGGCAACAAAAGGCTGGTAAAGTTGTGTAATGCTAAAAAAACAAACACCTGGTGGTTGATTAACAACAGGTCAGGAACATGATTGGGTATAAAAGAGCATCTCAGAGAGGCGGAGTCTCTCAGAAGTGAAGATGAGGAGGGTCACCACTCTGTGAAAGACTGGACCATCAAATAGAGCAACAATTCAAGAAGAACGTTTCTCAACATAAAACAGCAAAGAGCTTCTGCTTTTCATCGTCTACGGTGCAGAATATCATTAAAGACTCAGAGAATCTGGAGAAATCTCCGTCTGTGAGGGACGAGGCTGAAAAGATGAAGAGATGATGAAACACAGCGGTGAACAGGCCCCTGTCCCTTTTTTGGAAGATGTTCAATTCAAACGTGGGCTCAGAGACTCAGGACTCAACTCAGTTCGCACCCTGGAGACTCGAGAGTCAACTTGGATCCACACCCCAACTCGAATTCGTACCTCGGAGACTGATTCGCATCCCAGAGACTCAAGATTCAGCTCAGACTGGGACCTCAGAGACACGAGACTTGGCTCAGACTGGCATGTTTAGATCCGTGAGACTCAACTTGCATTGACAAAGCTTGACGCAGACTCGCAGCACAGAGACCCGAGGCTCCGACTCGAGCTGTTCTTCACTTAGACGTAAATAAAGGTGTAAAACACATCATACCAGTATAGAACGAACGTGTCATCTGTCTTATATTCTTTATGGTTGTCTTTCAAAGAGCGGGAAACTGTATTACATTGGGAAAAAAGTCAAGTGTATCTCCTTTAGGGAAGCTGGGCCAGCTCTACTAATCATGTCTCTAAGTATGAAGAGAAACGTTTGCTCTCTTTGCGTTAATGAGCTCTAGTTCACCTCAAACAGAGACAGAGTTGTAGTACCTGAGTAGTGAATAATGTAGATCTTTCCCGCTGGGTTTGCTGTGCTGGATCATTAATGTGTGGACTCACACTCTGACCCATACATCCCCCCATCCCAAAGGACTGATAGGCCTTTTACAACTTTGAATAAAACACTGCTTGTGCATTTATAACATGGCTTATATACACCGATCAGGCATAACATTACGGCCCCCTCCCTGTTTCTACGCTCACTGGAGTCTGGCTTCTCTCTATCATATCTACAGCCATCTACAGTTCTTCTAAGGTCAGATACTGAACAGTTTCTCAAAGACTACTGTAAAAAGTCGGGTGTCAGAGGAACCATAACACCCTAAATCTTTTCAAGTTTAAAGTAAGTAATTCCAATTTTGGCAGAGTTGCAGTTCTCTAAGAAGACTGTGTGTTATGCTGGTATGCTATGTTATGCCTGATCGGTGTTGCACACATACACTATATTTCCAAAAGTATTCACCCATCTGGCTTCACACGTTTATGAACTTGAGGGACGTCCTGTTCTTAATCCATAGGGTTTAATATGATGTCAGCCCACCCTTTGCAGCTATAACAGCTTCAACTCTTCTGGGAAGGCTTTCCACAAGGGTTAGGAGTGTTTATGGGAATTTTTGACCGTTCTTCCAGAAGCACATTTGTGAGGTCAGACACTGATGTTGGACGAGAAGGCCTGGCTCACAGTCTCCACTCTAATTCATCCCAAAGGTGTTCTATGGGGTTGAGGTCAGGACTCTGTGCAGGCCAGTCAAGTTCTTCCACACCAAACTGGCTCATCCACGTCTTTATGGTTCCCACAAAGTTGGGAGCGTGAAATTGTCCAAAATCTCTTGGTGCTGAAGCTTTAAGAGTTCCTTTCACTGGAACTAAGGGGCCGAGCCCAACTCCTGAAACACAACCCCACACCATGATCCCCCCTCCACCAAACTTTACACTCGGCACAATGCAGTCAGACAAGTACCGTCTCCTGGCAACCGCCAAACCCAGACTCGTCCATCAGATTCCCAAACGGAGAAGCGTGATTGGTCACTCCAGAGAACACGTCTCCACTGCTCTAGAGTCCAGTGGCGGCGCTTTACACCACTGCATTCCACGCTTTGCATTGCGCTTGGTGATGTAAGGCTTGGATGCAGCTGCTCGGCCATGGAAACCCATTCCATGAAGCTCTCTACGCTGTTCTTGAGCTGATCTGAAGGCCACATGAAGTTTGGAGGTCTGTAGTGATTGACTCTGCAGAAAGTCGGTGACCTCTGCGCACTATGCCCCTCAGCATCCGCTGACCACTCTGTCATTTTACGTGGCCGACCACTTCGTAGCTGAGTTGCTGTCGTTCCCAATCGCTTCCACTTTGTTATAATCCCACTGACAGTTGACTGTGGAATATTTAGTAGTGAGGAAATTTCACGACTGGACTTGCTGCACAGGTGGCGTCCGATCACGGTACCACGCTGGAATTCACTGAGCTCCTGAGAGCGACCCATTCTTTCACTAATGTCTGTAGAAGCAGTCTGCAGGCCTAGGGGCTCGGCTTTATACACCTGTGGCCATGGAAGTGACTGGAACACCTGAATTCAGTGATTTGATGGGTGAGCGAAAACTTTTGGAAATATAGTGTATGTTTGTATATCGCTGCTGTCAGGAGAAAACCTTGTATCTCCAAAATAATAACTTTCCAGGAGAAGGAAAAAACCTACTTTACTTTTAATGTAAGTCAATGGAACCAGAATTTTTTCCAAGACATTTTGGGTCTTTTCTTTTGGTCCATTCATCATGAAATTTATGTCCAATGTAAAAGACAACAGGCAGTTTTAAATCCTCTCAAAAAGTGAAAAATGACGAAAACAGAGATACTGATGTATGGCTAAAACACGTGTCCTATGTTTGAAAATCACCACTTTTAAATAAGTTGCTATATATGTCACATGCATGTTCATATGAGATGAATTTAAGTTGGATTTACAGGAAATCTGTTCTACTATATTTCATATCATATCATTCTCTAGGAAAGACTCCAAGCTGGACTCGGACCCACGTGAATGGACTTGTGTCTTTGTACCTTTGTGGATTCGATGAGCTCTTTATTGCTGCAGCTCATTATTCTATGCTCCCACTAATACGAAGCTTCAGAGCTCCTGTGTTTACAACATAAGCTGCACTTACTGTAAAACGCCTGTTTCCTCATGGGGGTCTGCTCATCTCTGCACACTGTCAGAGCGGTCTCGTGTCGTTCCTGGGACGTTTGACATCAAAACAGACCACGCGCACAATTTAAAGGGGAAATAAAGGTGAGTTTCTCCTCAAGAATGCTGGACGCCCTTCAGTCCAGCCTGACATCACCTGCTGTCGGTCTGCGATATTTATAGAGCCGCTGACCAAAGCAAGAATGAGGAGACCACAAAGAAAATGAGAAACGTTATCTTCGCACCGCTGCATCCCTCTGTCGTTGTGAAAATATGAAGGAATAAAAAAATGAAATTTGATTAAAAATGCTGTAACGTATCGGGAAATAAATAAATAAATATCAGAAATGAGGAGAAAAAATTGCTTATTTATTTGTATTGAAATGAGTTGGGAATATATAGATAAAGAAAGAAATAAAAGAATTATATAAATAATGCTCTTTTTTTCACCATGAAAGAAATTACATTAAACAAATGTAAAAAAAAATGTATAGATATATTTTTTCAAAATTATAATCTAATTTTCATCTACTTATTATATAACAACAATAATAATAAGAATAAGAATATATTGTTGTTATTGTTATTATTATTATTATCATCATTATATCAAATAAAATTTATTCTGCAGAAAGGAGGACATATGTCAAAGTAAAAGTGATTTAATTTATTATTTTTGAACACCTCAGTGTCGCTGCTGGACTGAGAATCGTCCAGCCAAAAGCGTCCTGTGGGCAGCGTCCTGTGACCACTGATGAAGGACTAGAGGACGACCAACACAAACTGTGCAGCAGCAGATGAGCTGTCGTCTCTGACTTTACATCTACGAGGTGGACCGACCAGGTATGCGTGTCTAATAGAGTGGACAGTGAGTGGACATCTCTTAAAACTCTAGCAGCACTGCTGTGTCTGATCCACTCATACCAGCACAACACACACCACCACCACGTCAGTGTTACTGCAGGGCTGAGAATGATCCCCCACCCAAATAGTACCTGCTCTGTGAGGGTCCATGGGGGTCCTGACCACTGAAGAACAGGGTAACAGAGTATCAGAGAAACAGATGGACTACAGTCTGTAACTGTAGAACTACAGAGTGCAGCTATACAGTCAGTGGAGCTGATGAAGTGGACAGTGAGCATAAGGATGAGGAGGTCATCAGCTCCAGTTCAGGGGTCAGGCCTTAATGTCACACTCGCTCTACGTCAGATCCACGTTTAAAGCGCAGCGTTTACTTTGTGTGTAAGGAAAACGAGGGAGCTGCAGCCCGAGAGGAGGAGGCTGAATGAACTGGACGTCTGATGTACAGTAGGCGGCTAAGAATAGCTTGCTTCTGTGCGCTGGAGAGGAGAACATAAAGGAGGCCGTGCTTGTTATTTGTGTTGATGATATGGCGAAATGAATCTGGCGCTGACACGAGGATGAAAAGAACAGAGAGAGCAGTCAAGCCTTCTTTAATTAGCGCCATGTAGTGAAGCCATCATTAGTGTTTTATATGACGACGTGATTCGTGGCTCTGCTGAGGCACAATTACAGCTATTGGATTCGGCCTAAATGCCAGCTGAGTAACTTTAACCTTCAGCTAAATGAAACCTTTTTAAATCTCGCTCATTGTTTTCAAATAAAGCAGGCGGAGCTGCCAGAAAGTGGGATCTCAGGGGATCTCAGGGTGACAAACGTTTCACTGTATGGGCGACGAATAGCTTATCAATCTGCCATTTACAACCTCTCTATCTCTCTATCTCTCTCTCTCTCTCTCTATCACTGTCTCTCTCTCTTTATCTCTCTTTCTCTATCTCTCTCTTTATCTATCTCTCTATCTCTCTCTCTCTCTCTCTCTCTATCACTATCTGTCTTTATCTCTCTTTCTCTTTATCTGTCTCTCTACATCTCTCTATCTCTCTCTCTCTCTCTCTATCACTGTCTCTCTCTCTTTATCTCTCTTTCTCTATCTCTCGCTTTATCTATCTCTCTCTATCTCTCTATCTCTCTCTCTCTCTATCACTATCTCTCTGTCTTTATCTCTCTTTCTCTTTATCTATCTCTCTACATCTCTCTATCTCTCTCTCTCTATCACTATCTCTCTGTCTTTATCTCTCTTTCTCTTTATCTATCTCTCTACATCTCTCTCTCTCTCTCTCTCTCACTCTCTCTTTATCTATCTCTCTACATCTCTCTCTCTCTCTCGCTCTCTCTCTCTCTCTCTTTATCTATCTCTCTACATCTCTCTATCTCTCTCTCTCACTCTCTATCACTATCTCTCTCTCTTTATCTATCTCTCTACATCTCTCTCTCTCTAGCTATCTCTCTCTCCCTCTCTCTCTCTCAGTCACTCTCTCTCTCTTTCTCTATCTCCATCTCAGTCACTCTCTCTTTCTCTCTCTCTCCCTCTATCTCTCTCTGTCACTCTGTCTCTCTCTATCTTTCTCTCTCCCTCTCTCTCTCTATCTCTCTATCTCTCTCTCACTGTCTATCACTATCTCTCTCTCTTTATCTATCTCTCTACATCTCTCTATCTCTCTCTCTCTCTCTCTGTCACTCTCTCTCTATCTCTCTATCTCTCTCTCTCACTGTCTATCACTATCTCTCTCTCTTTATCTATCTCTCTACATCTCTCTATCTCTCTCTCTCTCTCTCTCTCTCTCTATCTCTCTCTCTCAGTCACTCTCTCTTTCTCTCTCTCCCTCTATCTCTCTCTATCTCTCTCTGTCACTCTGTCTCTCTCTATCTTTCTCTCTCCCTCTCTCTCTCTCTATTTCTTTTTTTCTCTCTCTCAGTCACTCTCTCTGTCACTGTCTCTTTCTTTCTTTCTTTCTTTCTTTCTTTCTTTCTTTCTTTCTTTCTTTCTTTCTTTCTTTCTTTCTTTCTTTCTCTCTGTATCTCTCAAGAAAAGACTGCAGGCTTTTTTGAAGAGCAACCAGAAGCCACTGTGTCACTCACTGATGCTCCAAAGCTTCAGGTAATGAACAGTTGGAGAGATACTGAAGCGTAATGTGGAGCAAAATTGGCTTGAAGTGCTATATTTGCATATAAAACTCACAGATCAGACCATAACATTCTGACCACCTCCTTGTTTCTAGGCTCACTGTCCATTTCATCAGCTCCACTTACTGTGTAGGTGAATAAATCTGAACCTGAAACTTTGCTTGTGTGTAAAAAGTGATTTCAGAGCCACTCGGTTCTCCCTGATGGAAACTGTTTACCTTCAGTGTTTTGTGCTTCTGATCATTTTAATAGACGTCAGCGTCACTAATTAATGACGTTCTATTAAAAGACTGGTTTACCAAGAGAGACGCTGGAGGACTTTCACCTGAAATGAGCTCATGAAGTGAGGTCTCCTCTACGGCGGGTTTTCTGTTTGCTTCACAGCGCCACTGTTCCCAGCCTTACCGGTGCATCACGAAACACCACTCCAAGCAAGTTATTTTAAAGTTCTTTAAAGATGAAGCAAAAAAAAACTTTGATTTGTTTTTTTTTGTTTTTTCTTTCATTTATTAGAGCTGGAGATGCGTCTCTCTGTCTGCTCCTTGCTGCCTAAAACAAAACAAAACATTAGCATAAATTTTGCTTCAGACCAGATTTATTGGCTTTTTGGACATCAGTACTGTTGGCTATTCAAATAAGTTAAAACCCAATAGGAACTCCTCTGCTGACATCGCCACGTTCTCAGATCCTCACCGGCACACAGTGAACCTCGGGATACATCGGCTGGCGAAGGACCCATGCGTTGGATTCATCGTTGCCAGGGAAAGGAAGGACACATTTCTCGGCCGCATATGAAGGAGCCTTCGACATGGGACAGTCTAGTCGCACTGCTGTGACACAGTCGGCCTTCAAATGCAGCCTCTGAAGGATGCAGCCCCTGAAATGGGACGCAGCTATTTACTGTAAATCTGCTCTTGCTGTTAGTCTAAATGATGTGCACGTGTGTTTTTTGTGTCATTCTGTTCTGGGCTGTGAGGTAATTGGTCCAGTGCTTCTGGTCCAGCCGTTCAGGGGCGGTTCTCTCCTGCTGCTTTGTTCAATAAAAGAGCATTTGTAAAACATGCAACGTTTCCTGAATCTTATTCTACGCTGATCCAACAAAACAAAGGCCCAATCCCATGTCCTCTTTTTACCCCTACTGCTTTTTTTTTAGTGCCACCCTAGTGGTTGAGATCTTCCCGCTGATGGATGAGTGAAAACCTTTGGCAATATAGTGCATGTCATACAAATTTTGAGAATGAATAAATTTACTGCCGTAATGGCAATGGTTTGGACATGTGTTGAGGAGGAATAGTGGATATATTGGGCAAAGAATGTTGGAGATGGAGCTGCCGGGCAGAAGGAGAAGAGGTAGACCTCAGAGAAGGTTTATGGATGTAGTGAAGGTGGACATGGAGATGGTTGGTGTGGAAGTAGAGGAGGCAGTGGATAGGGCAAGATGGAGGCAGATGATCCGCTGTGGCGACCCCTAAAGGGAGCAGCCGAAAGAAGAAGAAGAAGAAGAAGAAGAAGAAGAAGAAGAAGAATGGCAAATAAATACAGACACGATGTTTAACTTCCCAACAGTAATATTAGCTTTCTAATTCATTAGACAGCTTGGGGGCTCCTCCCACCTCCAAGATACATCATCAGGAGGGGAGTTTCCTCGTCTTTCAACTGGAAAATGTCACGCTCGAGGATATTGACGGTGTCATTGTAGGATATGAGGAGGCATGTTTGCAGCAAATGCCACACTGGTTTCATTTTTCATTTTGGCTGGAGTGTCCCTTAAAGGGGAATCCCACTGATTAAAAAACAATCTGCATAATTCAACATCAAGATGTAAAGTCATTGGTTTGGTGTGAAATGCTCTGTTCTAGAGAAACTTCCCGAATCAGAATTTTTCACAGTGGTGGTGACACGAACCTCTGAAAGCTAATGTGTGGAAACATATTACACAGAATGGTTATGAATATGTTGCCTGAATTCTGATTGTTTTACAATAGTTTCTAGAAACGGTTTAGGCTTAAAACATATTTGGGCACTGTAAGGCAAAACAGTTGAACACCCAAATAAAACATTCTTTTATTCATCACATTACATACTTCCCCTCAGTCCATTTTAAATGAGCTCCGGCCCAGAGAAGGTGGCAGCGTTTCTGGATCCTGTTTATATTTGGGTTCTTCTTTGTGTTTTAGAGTTTAACAGCGTTTGTGGATGCAGTGATGAACTGTGTTCACAGACAGTGGTTTTCAGAAGTGTTTCTGAGCCCATGCAGTGATTTCCACTACAGAATCATGTCTGTTTTTAATGCAGTGCTGCCTGAGGGCCCAAAGATCACAGCCAGCAGATCCTGGTGTTCAGCCTCGTCCCTCACAGACAGAGGTTTCTCCAGATTCTCTGAGTCTTTAATGATATTCTGCACCGTAGACGATGAAAAGCAGAAGTTCTTTGCTGTTTTATGTGTAGAAACGTTCTTCTTGAGATGTTGCTCTATTTGATGGTGCAGTCTTTCACAGAGTGGTGAACCCTCCTCATCTTCACTTCTAAAAGACTCCGCCTCTCTGAGATGCTCCTTATACCCAATCATGTTACTGACTTGTTGTCAATCAATCACCAGGTGTTGTTGTAGCATTACACAACGTTACCAGCCTTTTGTTGCTCCTGTCCCGACTGTTTTGGAACATGTAGTTGGCATCAATTATCAAATCTATTTTTTATTTCCAGTTTCAACATTTGATATGTTGTCTTTGTATTATTTTCGCTTAAGGGTTTTAATGATTTGCACATCATTGCATCTTGTTTACATTTAAATTTTTCACACCATCCCGACTTTTTGGAAATGGGGTTGTAGTTGATAATGCTTGGACAGTAAATAACAAGTGTTGTAGGCATTGTGACCCCTGGATCCCATCACCGCCAATGTAAAGAAATCAGAGTTGTTCAGTTTCTCTACAATGAACCTCTTCACTTCAAACCACTCTGAATGACTTTGTTTACATCTTTACCATTGAACCACGAGAAAATATGACAGAATTCCCCTTTAAAATGGTAGAAGTGTCTAGAAACAGGTCGAAAATTCAACAGTCCAGCAACTCATGATGAGAAATATTAGATATATCGCCCACATTTAAGATCCTCTCACTTGCCAGGACCTCATTTTGTGCAGCACATGCTGCAAGTCCAGCAGAGCCTTCTGAAGCCCGGTTCAAACCCAGATAATCTTTCCTGTCAGATCTGCCATATCGTGCTTTATCACATGCCCAGAGCCTCACTATTAATTTCCTGTGATTTGAGGCCCGCGACGTGTCTCTGGGATAAACGCCAGGCAGGGAGTCGGACGCTGAGCCCAGATAGCGTTTAAAACTCTCCTCCACTTCCACTGAAGTGACTCCAGCTCAGGAAGCATCAGCCTCATTAAAACACCATTACACAGCAGGAGTGACTCTGCCTCAGAAAAAAAAGCCTCCATTAGAAAAGACCTACAGGCTGTTCACGGCGTACAGGCAGGAACAGAGCACTTCACTGAGCATCTTTAGGTAATCTCAAAATAATCCCAACAAAAGACTCAACTAAGTGCTCTCTGACACTGGACCGCATGTGTGGTACACTTTTAAAAGAGTTACATGATCATCAAATTTAACTGACATTTAAAAACATATCTTTTTAATTCATTTTTTAGTTTAAATTTGTTTTACATTCATAAAAAATGTACACCTTTATTTTAAATGCATAAAATGCCATTAAAAATAGATTTTTTTCAATTTAAATTTACATTTAAAAGCATATCATTTTAATTTAACTTCTGCTTTAATTCTGCCTGTATTTAAGCCTTTATTTCACATACATAGAAAATGTAAAATTTATATTTAAAAACATATCTTTTTAATTCAGTATTCAGTTTAAATTCCAACCTTCAATTTCACATACTTAAAAAATGTAGAATTTTTACAGTGGAATAAAAAATACATTGACATTAGAACGTGTCTTTGTAATTCAGCTTTGAGGTTATATTCTAGACATTTACGTTTTATGCATAAAAATGTATCTAAAATAAAATTCACTTTGAATTAAAGTTTTGTAAAACAATTTTATATACATTTTAGTACTTGACAAAATTTACTATGTACTTTTTGCATTCAAATAAAAAATACATTTACATCAAAGGCATCATTTCTAAAATTTATCATAAAATTTTAATTAAAATTTTTACATTCTTTTTACATTTTATTTGACTTTATTACTTTATTCATTTTACCAACTGTGCTTCTACTGTTCTATTTTTAAACATACTGTTTCTTTCCAAAGCACTTTAAGCTGCTACATTTTTTAAACTGGTCTATAAATAAACTTATTATATAATAAAATGTAATTAGTTCAAAAATGTAGTTATATTGTCAATGAAATGGACAAAAGCAGAGACAAAACTCAAGCATCTGGATTTTTTTAGGTACATAACGTCCAATAATTCATTCTTATAAATAACAATAACTCATAGATTCAGAAACAACATTATTTGAGAATTCTTTATCAACTGATCAAATGTTTGAGGAACAATTGTGGTGAATAATAAAGCATTTAGTTGTCATGCCAAATGACATGCATAACCTTTTATTAAATATTAGCTATATTATCTCCAGCGCAAAGCAAAAGAAGCCTCAGACACCAGTCATGGTTGATCATCTACACCTGGGGTAGGAATAACTTTTGGCCAAACTTTTCCTTTGAACTGCTACAAATGGAGCAGTAAGGTTTCCTCACTGGAGGAGAGTCATCAGTCTGGCATGCAGCCTCATGCTGTTCTTCTACACAGGTGCTTTTATGACAGGATGTCTGTGCACTGACGTGTAGCTACATTTAACTGTGGGTATAATATAGCGTTTGTGCTGTTGGGCTAAAACAGGTAGTAGACCCCACACAGTGTGTGTCTCTATTTGGGGTGTGAAGACCACATACTATTCAGAGTTAAAAGCAGTCCTAACACAGCAACAGCAACAGAACGCACGAGACATATAGACACAGCTGTGGGACACAGATTCCACAGGCTGGTGGCCCGGCATTCCCAAATCACTGGAGAGTTCGCAAATCCCTGCAGCATTCCAAAAGCCTTGCTGCCTTGTGAACAAGAGTCCATCTTTCATGTGAACGATTTGGATCTGACACAATGGGGCTCCACTACCCATGTTACCCCATCTGTGTGACCCCCCCCTATACGAGAGCATAGATGCACTGCACAATGCAGTATTTACATGGATCAGTTTAAACCCTTAAGTGGCCAGCAGGCCCAAAGTTTTAGTACCGACTCCTATAATCTAAGAATAGCTCAACCTGTTTGCATTGAAGTGCCTGTAGTTGCTGAATGATAAGCTTTAATATGTCATATGTCAGGGATTTTAACGGGTTGATGAAAAGGCATTACACAAAGAAACACCTGAAATTTTCAACCAAACTCTAATACAGCCGGAACCCAAACGTAGCCCTACAAAATTTGGCCCTAGTCTGACTGTAGCTTGGCAAAAGTCTGACAGGAGCCTGACAGATGCTGCCCGATCCCAAAATTCAGTCCGATACCAAATGTAGACCAACAAAATACGATCTTGACTGTCTCAGGCCTAACATTTTTTAACATGACTGTAGCTGACAAAATCCTTTATGAGCCCGTCTGTAACCAACACAGTTCTTTTTGATCCTGATTGTGGCCAACAAAATGTATTAAGAACTGACAAAGCTCTGTTAAAGATGGGAGGGAGGCTACAAAAAACCCCAAAAGTGATATTTAAACCCAAGAGAGGGCTAACAAACATTTCACACTCTTCACCCAACATGCACACCGGTTTTCTTTTGCTCACCTGTAGGTATTTATTCGGTCAGATTGAGTTTGATTTAAACATTTTGTTTAATTGATTAGGCTGGGCAGTGTCAGACTGTCAGTCCTCATATAGACCAGATGTTGCTCTTTGTACTCTTCTAATAGCATGTTCATCTGATCTCTCACATTAAGAAAAGTGTGTGTGTGTGTGTGTGTGTGTGTGTGTGTGTGTGTGTGTGTGTGTGTGTGTGTGTGTGTGTGTGTTTTGCGAGGGAGTGGTTGAGGGGTATTTTCGGGTGTTTATTCGAAACCCTTATGGCCGTATGGTTATTCTTGACTGGTGCCAGCTTTCTGACCACCATAATAATATTCATCATCTCGGTCATAAATAATATCAGCTGCTGCCCAAACACACACATACAGACTCATGCTGAGGAAGGCGCTGGTGAAGGTCAGAGGGTTAACAGTGCTATGTGGTCTCTCAGTGGTCCAGTGACATATCCTCTAAACGACACTTAAAAAAGCCGTAGATTTACATATATTGTACACCAATCAGTGATAACATTCTGACCACCTCCTTATTTCTACATTCATTGTCCATTTTATCAGCTATGAGTGAGTCAGACACAGCAGGGCTGCTGGAGTTTTTAAACCCTGTGTCCACTCACTGTCCACTCTATTAGACACTCCTACCTTGTCAGTCCACCTTGTAGATGTAAAGTCAGAGACGACAGCTCATCTGCTGCTGCACAGTTTGTGTTGGTCATCCTCTAGTCCTTCATCAGTGGTCACAGGACACTGCTGGCTGGATATTTTTGGTTGGTGGACTATTCTCAGTCCAGCAGTGACACTGAGGTGTTTAAAAACTCCAGTAGCACTGCTGCGTCTGATCCACACGCACCAGCACAACACACAAAAACACACTACCACCACATCAGTGTTACTGCAGTGCTGAGAATGATCCACCACCCAAATAGTACCTGCTCTGTGAGGGTCCATGGAGGTCCTGACCACTGAAGAACAGGGTAAAAGGGGGCTAACAAAGTAGCAGGGAGGTGGTCATCATGTTATGCTCTTACACATCTCTAACATCTTTGCGGCATATTGTAACGTTTTTCGGAGGTATTCTGAGCAGTTTTTGCTCCAGCACCACCCTGAGGCGGACCAGTGCTGCATGGGTAGTTAGGAGTATTAAAGACAGGAGCTCACCAATTGTGAACTAATATAAACAATGCCCTTTCCCTCCGTTTATATTTGAGTGTCTATTTTTCCAGCATAAGGTCATTATGAGTTTAATTTTAGGGACCCCCCAGACATTTGAGACATTCAGGAGGCCTCAGGATTTTGAGACAGTCCCAGAGCCCCCTGTATTTGGCACCTTGAACTTGTGTACTAGTCATGGGCAGCTGTAAAAGACAATGAAATCAACTCATAGTTAGGTAACACTGTTATAAATCCATATGCAGGTGTCTGATGATTACCAGAATTACCAGAATTATTACCAGAAAAGCTCCGTCCCAGTCATGAGCGCTAAGAGACAATTGGATTCAGATATTCTGGAGCAGTGTGTTAGGTAATATGGGACAGAGTGTTAGATAATGTGGGCCATGCATGTCATCTGCCCTGAAAGACAAAGCTAGTCTTTCATTTAATTTCCTGGCCTAATTTGATTAGCAGACAGTATTTCCTTTGCTCGTTCAGAAAGAAAGCTGTGGTAATAGAAAAGTCTAGACTTTTCTACACATTGTAACACGGGGGAGCGACAATGAGGCGGACGCATATGCGTAGAGAAGCGAGATTTATTAGGGGCAAATCCATGATCAGGGTCTAAACAGCCCAGGGTCTCAGAGCCAACACGGCGAGATGGAGGGACAGACATAACGAAAAGGAACACAGACTAAACACAATAACAGAGAGGCCAGAAGAAACAACACCAAACAATACAAAGACAGCAAACTAACAGGGGAAAACACAGGGCTTAAATACTGGAACAGGTTAACAAGACACAGGTGAGAACAATCAAGTGCAGGGTCTGGAAACAAAGGGGCAGAACAGGGTAGAATGAAAACAAGGAAGCACATGGACAAGACCAAAAGGTAAACAAAAGCACATGGAAGACTGGGAAGGGCCAATCGTGACATGCATGATCTGAACCAAAGTCCATAAAGCCCTACTGTATAACCTAAATGAGGTTTAAAGTTACACACCGCAGGAGAAATTGTGCATATTTTACCTTTCCGTACTTCAACCTCTTTAAAATCCCAGACTTATTACATACAAAGTCCTATTGTTCAGGGACTACAGAAACTCCCCTTAGGTTATAGATGTGTGTACTAAAACTTTGGGCCGGCCTGTGAGGCATGGCGATTTAAAGAGGCACTCCAGTCAAATTTTTAAAAAATTTAATGGACTACATCTGTTCTAAAAATGCTTACTAGCATTTTACATCAGTGCTGTAAGAGTTCCTGACCGTTTTAGAGATGTGGAGGTTTTGTTCTGACAACAGCGATGTGCTGGTTTTGCTAGTGATCAGCTCTTTCCTGGTTTTCCCTGCTAAGAAAACCAGCATGGACCACCATGGTCACCAGCAAAACCAGCATATATTGTTGGTGAACATGCTGGGGTGACCAGCTAAACCAGCACCAGACCAGCAGGGTTTCTGGTAAGGTAATGTTAACGTTTGGTTAAGATATATTTCCCTGACAAACTGATGTTGGAACGTTGTTCCAGAAGAGGTAAAGAACTGTTCTTGAGCTGATCTGAAGGCCACATGAAGTTTGGAGGTCTGTAGTGATTGACTCTGCAGAAAGTTGGTGACCTCTGCGCACTATGCCCCTCAGCATCCGCTGACCGCTCTGTCATTTTACGTGGCCGACCACTTCGTGGCTGAGTTGCTGTCGTTCCCAATTGCTTCCACTTTGTTATAATCCCACTGACAGTGGACTGTGGAATATTTAGTAGTGAGGAAATTTCACGACTGGACTTGCTGCACAGGTGGCGTCCGATCACGGTACCACGCTGGAACTCACTGAGCTCCTGAGAGTGACCCATTCTTTCACTAATGTCTGTAGAAGCAGTCTGCAGGCCTAGGGGCTCGGCTTTATACACCTGTGGCCATGTAAGTGACTGGAACACCTGAATTCAATGATTTGGATGAGTGAGTGAAAACTTTTGGAAATATGGTGTAAATAGCACACATACAATAAAACTGCAGACTAACCTACCATTTCAAGTTGTTTTGCCTCTTTCTTGTAAACACTGCATTTACTGTGAAAGGGTTTTTCTACAGTGACAAGCCTGTGATTTGATGGCGTTTTGAACCTGACAGGTTTTTGGTTGGGTTTGCTTTTGCACATTGCAAGCCTGCAGCTAACAACATACAATTCATAACGTAAAATAAAGTAAAATTCTCTACTGAAGACTTGAGACTTGACTCGCACTTCGCTTAACTTAAAGTTATGAACATTTTTGAAAGATACACTGTTTTGTAACGACAGTGTAGTATAATTTCACTTTTCCTTGGACTTCTCAGATGCCCTAAATATCTAAACCTGCCTTTAGTGCCATTAGCACCCTGAAAAGTGTGCCATAGTGAAAGACTGTCAATCATGTCACTTTAGCAACAGCACCCAAAAGCAAGCAAGCAACCCTACTGAAACATACAGCATAGACCAATGCTGAGATGAGTTCCATGCTGGTCTAAGATGGTTTATGCTGGTTCAGAGCTGGTATGATGCTTAGCTGGTCATCCACAACAAATCGCAGTTGTTGTAAGAAAACCTCGTATCTCCAAAATAGTAACTTTACAGGAGAAGGAAAAAACCTATGTTACTTTTAATGGGAGTCAATGGAACCAGAATTTTTTCCAAGTCATTTTGGATCCTTTTTCTGTCCATTCATCATGAAATTTACAGACACAAAGACACCACCACCACATCAGTGCTACTGCAGTGCTGAGAATGATCCACCACCCAAATAGTACCTGCTCTGTGAGGGTCCATGGGGGTCCTGACCACTGAAGAACAGGGTAAAAGGGGGCTAACAAAGTAGCAGGGAGGTGGTCATCATGTTATGCTCTTACACATCTCTAACATCTTTGGTTTAAAAAATGCGGCATATTGTAACGTTTTTCAGAGGTATTCTGAGCATAGTTACAGTTGCTAGGCTATGAAGGATTGACAGGGTGGACAAATTTGCTCCAGCACCACCCTGAGGTGGACCAGTGCTGCATGGGTAGAACTGAAAAACAACAAAAAGGGAGATTTGAGGTTTTCTTCCGACAGCAGCGGTATGCTGGTTTTGCTGGTGGACAGCAGAATTGTTGGTCCATGCTGGAAAAGAGTTAAGAAGGTACGGTTGTAAATGCGCCATCAATAAATGTACTTTTTCATGGCTTACATCTCTCCAGGTCCACGTGCTTGAAATAGCCTGTCACCAAAGCAATTACAAAGCACTGAGTTGAGCTGACAGGTTGTAAACAGAAGCATATCTGCCGTGCTAACTGAGCACCGTTTGCTCGTCAATCACTCCTAAACGTGAAAGGGCTTGACTTTATGAAACAGCTTAACGCCACCAAGGGATTCTCACGTCTATTCGTAGATCAAACAGACAACGTTTCAGAAGCAGCACTGTCTCTCCGGACTATTTATAATGCCTGTGCTCTCAGCAACATCCTCTCTGACTTTGTGCCTGTCAGCCGGAGCCCACCGCAGTAGAGCCCACTGAGGCAGTGTTGGGTTTCTTATATTTGTCCACATTGTCCTCATGGACAAAAGAAGCTTCAGCTCTGATTTCTTGCAATATTGTTACACAAGAAAGGGTTTTCATGCTACACATACTTTTATCAAATACACACAGTTCCTATTCTGTACAGTCCAAAAGGAAAATTAAAGGCGGATTCCACTCATTTTTCAAAAGGTCTTTATAATTAAAACCTAAAAAGATTTTTAGTTAGAAACAAAGTCATTCAGAGTGGTTTAATTTGAAATAATTCGCTTTAGAGAAACTTCCCAAATCAGAATTATTCACAGTCGTGGTGATAGGAACCGGACGTCTGAAGAGTTTAATGATTCTAAAAGCTGCGTCACAGAATTTACTACGTTTGCCGCTGCGTTTCATCACCTCTTCTTTAACAACACTGTGTAAGTGTTTGGGAACTGAGGAGACGCTGCTGTAGTTTTGAAAGTGAAATGTTTCTCATTCTTATTTGATACAGGATTTCAGCTGCTCATCAGTTCGGGGGCTCATTTGTCATATTTTTCATTTCATAATGTGCCAGATGTTCTCAGAGGTGACCGGTCTGGACTGCAGGCAGGTCAGTTTAGCACCTGGACTCTTTTAATGTGGAGCAGTGCTGCTGTAATACATGCAGAATGTGGTTTGACATCGTCCTGCTGAAATAATCAAGGCCTTCCCTGAAAAAGACGTCGTCTGGACGGCAGCAGATGTTACCAAAACATGTACATATCATTCAGCATTCATGGTGCCTTCACAGATGTACATGTCACCCATGCCATGTGCACTAATGCACCTCTATACCATCATGGGTGGTCTTTAGCCCAGAGGACGCAGTGTCCATGATTTCCAAAAACATTTTCAAATGTTGATTCGTCGGACCGCCGGACACTTTTCCACTTCCCCTCAGTCCATTTTAAATGAGCTCAGGCCCAGAGAAGGTGGCAGCGTTTCTGGATCCTGTTTATATTTGGTTTCTTCTTTGTGTTTTAGAGTTTAACAGCGTTTGTGGATGCAGTGATGAACTGTGTTCACAGTCAGTGGTTTTCAGAAGTGTTTCTGAGCCCATGCAGTGATTTCCACTACAGAATCATGTCTGTTTTTAATGCAGCGCTGCCTGAGTGCCCAAAGATCACGGCCAGCAGATACTGGTGTTCAGCCTCGTCCCTCACAGACAGAGATTTCTCCAGATTCTCTGAGTCTTTTAATGATATTCTGCACCGTAGACGATGAAAAGCAGAAGTTTGCTATTTTATGTTGAGGAACGTTCTTCTTGAATTGTTGCTCTATTTGATGGTGCCGTCTATCACAGAGTTGTGAACCCTCCTCATCTTCACTTCTAAAAGACTCCGCCTCTCTGAGATGCTCTTTTATACCCAATCATGTTACTGACCCATAGCCAAATCAACCACCAGAGTTTCTGGCCAAAAATAAAATGTGAATGCTTCAAAATAAGAGCGAGCAGCAACAACCTGAGCAGAGAGCTATTCTCTCCCAATAAGAGCAGCGAAAAGGTAACAGAGTAAAAGTAGTAACTTTCCTCACTGATACACTTGAGTAAAAGTAAAAGTACTGTCATTTCAGACCACAGACCAGAAAAAACAAACAAAAAAAAAAAACTTAATATATTTCTAATGCAGGCTACATATGACTGAGTGAATGTGGCTAGTGTTAGCTTAGCACAAACATACTACTAGAATCCTAGGGGTGCTAGCAGAAATTAGCACCATCATTGAGTCGTTTTTCCCCTCATTTAATAGGCATAATTTCCCACTGAGCATCTTTAAACACAGGATTTGAAGCATGCTAGATTCTATTTGTGAGAATTTTCAGCCAAAATTGAAAACTGAATGCTTTGAAATAAGACGACAACCTGAGCAGAGAGCTATTCGCTCCCAATGTGAGCGGCTAAAAGGTAATAGGGTTTAAAGTAGTTTACTTTCCGCAGTGATATACTTGAGTAAGAGTAAAAGTGTTGTCATTTCAAAACACGGAGACCAGAAAAAAAAAACATTTAATCTATTTCTATTGCAGGCTACATACATCTGAGTGAAAGGTGGCTAGTGTTAGCTTAGCTCTAACATTCTACTTGGGGTGTTAGCAGCAATTAGCGTGATCGTAGGTGTTTTTCCCCTATTTTGTGACAGCAATAGTCTTCATTTCCTGCTGAGCATCTTTAAGCACAGGATCTAAAGCTTGCTAGTGTAACGTGGAGTGAGGAGGCAGACGCATATGCAGAGATAAGCGAGATTTATTAAAGGGGAGCACAGAGACCAGCACAGAGACCAGCACAGAGACCAGCACAGAGACCAGCACAGAGACCAGCACAGAGACCAGCACAGAGACCAGCACAGAGACCAGCACAGAGACCAGCACAGAGACCAGCACAGAGACCAGCACAGAGACCAGCACAGAGACCAGCACAGAGACCAGCACAGAGACCAGCACAGAGACCAGCACAGAGACCAGCACAGAGACCAGCACAGAGACCAGCACAGAGACCAGCACAGAGACCAGCACAGAGACCAGCACAGAGACCAGCACAGAGACCGGCAAACACAAGGGGCAAACACAGGGCTTAAATACACATGGAAAACGAGGGACAGGTGGAAAACAGGTGGAGACAATCGGGGCGGAGTCATGAAAGGAGGGGGCTTAACCAAAACAAACGCACATGAAGACCAAAACAAAAAGCACATGGAGTGGGAGGAGCCAACCGTGACAGCTAGGTCCTATTTGTCTCCTTGTGGGAACTGAAATGCGATTGCTTCAAAATAAGAAGAGCGAGCAGCAACAACCTGAACAGAGAGCTGTTCTCTCCCAGTGTGAGCGGCGAAAAGGTAACAGGGTTAAAGTCGTAACTTTCCTCACTGATAGACTTGAGTAGAAGTAAAAGTGTTACCATTTAAATACACCAAGACAAGCAGAATCCATTAACATTTTTCTTGTGTGGGCTTAATGTGACTACACACCACCTCAGGTGACCACATGTCTGCTGATGACAAAGTGGACATAAAAGGAGACGAAACCGACATGAGACAGCATTTAAAAATGACTTCATGGTCATGATCGCACAGTATCGGCGTTCCATTGCAACCAATCAGCAGATATCAGAGGCATGAAGGACGCAGGCCAAATGTAACAGAAGCTCCGTTAGTCACACTTGTTGGTGTAAGTCAAACCGATCCTGGAAGGCTGTGGCATTGCACGAGTCAGCACGCTCCCCCCCCAGCACCCCCCACCCCCCAGCACCCCCCCCACCCCTTTCACATTATTCACTACATCTGCCTTATAAAACCTTGATTTTGATTCTGATTTGTCAAAATTTAATTCTACGTAATTTTGGATCATTTCTCATTTTATCTATCATAAAATGTTCACACAATGTAAAAAGTAGCAGGTGCTTACAAATGATATAAGACTGTTTTGAGTACCACAACTTTTATGAAGTGTAAAACAGTGAATACACTAAATCAGAACAAACGAAAATGTACAGACAACAGGTGTTGTCACCAAGCAGCTTTGTCGTATCCAAGCGCAAGAGCAAAAGGAAGACACCTTGAGAGGAACCAAGACTCAAACAAGCAAGCCATCCTTCTCTGGTCGACAATGGAGAGCAAAGCAATACCACAGCGAGAACAAAGAGAACAGGTAATATGACTGTACAGTTAATATACTACAGTACAGTGCGAAAGTCTTAGGTGGCCAAGACACATTTTCAAAATGTATTTATTTGTGTAGTTTGTGTTTATTTGCTGAGAAAGTGTTGAAATTTGAATAAACAAAATTTATAGAATATTAATTAATAATGATTTTATATATATATAATAAATAGTGATTTTCTGGATGTTTGTGTGTTTGTTTACCCGTCTCCAAGCCTCTCCTCCTCGAGGAAGTCCAGTATTATATGTAGTTATAAAGCAGCTCCTGGTTTGACCAATCAGTGCTCAGTAAATTGAGCTCATGATGTATTTGATGATATTAATGAGTCTCTGTGGCGGCTGTGAAGGTGTCCAGGAAAAATATGGACCCGAGAAATTCTTGTTACTGTTTATTGTTTTTCTGTTTATCTGAATTATGAATACGACTTTATTCTAATGTATATTGTGATAAACTCACTGCTGAGGTCAACTGGTTAAACATTTGCTTAGATGCCTAAAACTTTCTCACAGTACTGCATACTATACTGAATATAGGAAAAAAATAAGGAGCCAGCTTGTCAACGGACTGAAGTATTTAGATCGGTGGTCATTTAGATGGTGGCTGAATCAGATGTATTAGAGTTAAGTAAAGGGTGGGGCAGCGTATTGAATACAGGATGAAACTAAGCTAAACCACTGATGTAGATCAGCCAGTAATAGTCAGTGACTACTGTTGGAGGCCTTTCAGAGTTACAATAAGAAATAGATGCAGAAAAATGAGTCACTGTTACCAGTGAAAACCAGTGAGTACTGATAGGAGCGTATTGCAGTGAAAAGGAACGTTAAACACATGAATATCAGTGAGTACACACATGATTTAGGGCCTCTCCATATAAACAGCTGTTTTTGCTGTTGCATGTCGTGACTTTAAGGTCCAAGATGGCTTTAAGACGGAGAACAAGAGACCAAAGAAACCCACAAATGTGAGAATTTTCTCTGTTAAAAAATCACGATCACCACCGTTTTATCTTAGTTTAATGTGGTTTCAGTGGATTTTGGTCATTTTTCTTCATAACAAGCATAAAAAATCACTAATATCATGCGAATGTCTGGGTAGCTATCTAGCTAACTTTCCCGTTCCACCTTAAATAGTCCAGCAGTTCTGACGCCTGAAGCTCCAGAATGTAACTGCTGCTCCATTTAAGGTGGAACGGGAAAATTCTAACAGGAATCTGGAGAATATCTGACTTCAGCTTCACATCACTGAAGAATTAGGGGGGGTGATAATAAATAACTGCCCCCCTCTTTGAAGGCGTCTGATCCCTAAATGTAACTAAAGCCCAGCAGTGAGGAGCTGAACTTTCCCCTCCTCTGCTGTCCCTGCAGACGGGCAGGGTCGCCTACAGAGCGGCACTAGTAGCTGTTTATGAGCCCATTGACCAACACAGCACAGATAAAATTTGTTTATTATGGTCAGTTAGTTTTGTAGTCCATTTAGTAACTGAATAATGTCTGCTAGAGTGTAATTATGCAATAAGGCTGGGACTTAACTTCTCTAGAAAGCTTTTCTAGCCTTATTTTTCCCTTTAGTGCTGCATGTTAACATCTTAAATCAAGGTGTTATCCCTTGTGTGGTGTTCAGGTCTGTGGGGCTCATTTTCAATGTTTACCAAAAGAATAAAGATGATGTGATTTATTATTATTTCAGCCTCAGATTCTTGGTGTTTGCTCATTTAAAAAACATCCAGCAGCACTGCTGTGTCTGATCCACTTGTACCAGCGCAACACACTGCAGTGCTGAGAATGGCCCACCACCCAAACAGTACCTGCTCTGTGAGGGTCCATGGGGGTCCTGACCAGTGAAGAACAGGGTAACAGAGTATCAGAGAAACAGATGGACTACAGTCTGTAACTGTAGAGCTACAAAGTGCAGCTGTACAGTAAGTGGAGCTGATAAAGTGGACAATGTAAAGATCTTGGCTAAATCACTTTATGAATGGCTGCTAAGTTGAATCAGGGGTGTTATACTGGGGGAAAGAGTAAGTGAGAGATTGCAGTGGCCTTCAGGACTGCAGTCTGACTCCCTGGTGTAGGATGTACTGGAATGGGGGGGTGGTGGTGGCGGGGTACATGGGTGAGGGGGAGGGGGTCATTTGAAGGTGCCTCAGGCCACTGGAATTTGTTCTTCAGAGTGCTGAAGCGATGACATCAGATGATGTGGTCATGACTAGTAACGAATGGCCTGAGGTCAAAGCGCAGTGACATGCAGAGAGAGAGAGAGAGAGAGAGAGAGAGATGATCTCACTGTGACACATTGTTGTGGTCCCTCCCTGAGAGTGGGTATATATATATGACAGATGAGAGGACGGAGTTACAGAGCAGAGTCAATTGCTTTGGGACTCCACACGAGCCACAGGACTATTGCTTCACCACCACAGAGAGAGAGAGAGAGAGAGAGAGAGAGTCAAGAAGGACAATAGTGCAATTAAAAGAGACCGGCGGGCTCAATAAACAACAGAAATGGGACTGCTACGTGTTGAAGACCTGGTAAGTCGTCCTTGCCAAATGTAGGTTAATGTATAGGGTTGTGTTTTGCCTTCAAGAGTGCATTGCATGTTGGTAAGTCAGAGTCCTAAAGGAATACTCCAATTAACCTAATCTGAGTCTAAACTCTATCTGCTGCATCTCTGGCATACAGTAAATTGTCCTAGACAATAATTTGGACACGTGTTGTTGGACTTAGAAGACAACAGAAGCCCTATTGACGCAAGACATGCTTACAAAACACTGTAAAACATAACAATTGCACTAACATTCGAATGCAAGTCTAGTACCATGTACTATATCTTGTAAAATGCCATAGCTACGTAGTTCCAATTTGTGGTTGGTTAGTGTGCTGGGTAACACCTCTGCTGTCGGCTGGGGTTCAATCCCCACCTGGGTATACACCCTACATATCAATAAGAGTCCCTGGGCAAGACTCCCAACACCACCTTTGCCCACCTGTGTAAAATGACCAAATTGTAAGTCGCTCTGGATAAGAATGTCAGCCAAATGTCATAAATGTGAATTTATACAAGCCCTACAGATCGAAGAGTCTTTTGTCCCAATACCTTCCCAGTGTTCTTAGCAGTTTCATCATTTTTCTGTGAATTAACTAGTAATTTTTCTTGTTTTTGTTTAGTTGTCTTCTCGTAATCCCATTCTTTGTGACGGAGCGTATCGTCACTGTCCAAAGAAAAAGAAGCATCTCCATTTTCATTTCGCTCCATCATTTGAGCTCAGCAGCTGCCCTGCACTGTGGGAAAATTTCGTGATGAATGCATCATTAGAAATGCTCCAAAATGGAAAAGATTAAGTTCACTATAAGAGGGGTTTAAAGGACACGTTTTTTTGATACTTGGTTACCTTTTACAACATTTTGAGGGTTTGCGAACATCTCATTGAAGCGACTCCTGACCTGTTTCTTTACAATGCATCACATGATTTCTATGCGATGCTTAACACTAGCTACTGCCCTGGTATCAGGCCTGTAATTTGTGGGTTGAGGCTGGACTGGCTCAGGCCCCTTTGGGGTGACTACTAAAAAAATGAACAATAATAATAATGAAAATAATGTGACTGATCTGGAAATGGTGTATTAATGATACTATAATGGAGTTAATTACTAACAGTATTATTTGGTGCTATTTGCGTATGTATGCAGGTATGTATGTGTGGATATATACACATATATCGCTGCTGTCAGAACAAAACCTTGTATCTCCATTTTTGTCGATTTTCAGTTTTTGACATAATTTGAAAATGCATATTGGCCTTTACATTGCTTGTAAATTTCATGAAGGATGGAGCAAAATAAATGGCCAAAAATTACTTGGAAAGACGTCTGGTTCCATTGACTTACATTGAAAGTAATGCGGGCTTTTTCCTTCCCCTGTAAAGTTACCATTTTGGAGATACAAGGTTTAATATATATATATATATATATATATATATATATATGTGTGTGTGTGTGTTATATATATGTGTGTGTGTGTGTGTGTGTGTGTGTGTGTGTGTATATGTATGTATATATGTGTATATGTATGTACATGTGTATATATATATCTGTAGGTGTAGAGGTATATGGCTATGTGTATGTGCATATATATATATTTATTTTATTTATTCATTTATTCTTTTTAGTATTTTATTTTTTAGTTAGTTTGCATGTTCTGCCAATTTTATTTGCTATTCATCAATGTTTTTATCTATTTCCTATTATTATTTGTACTTATGTTTATTATCACTGTTTTATTATAGGACCTTTAGGGGAAAGGGTGTGGGAGTCCAAATCAAAGACTTGTCTTCTATTAGTTTCTACTGTACTGTGTTGTCATTGTTGAACATTACAAATTAAGAAGCAGAATGTCTTTATATTAACGTGTTTGGAGGTTCTCTCTGTCTTTGGACAGCGATGATGGTCTTGGGCTAAAAAGATACTTCTGGACGCATTTTACACGTTATTCTCACCATGATGGTGTTCTGTATTCAGGTTTATCACTGCGGCCTACAGCCATGCATGCTATCAGCTGGTGAAAGGATGCCGCTGCTGTCGGAACAAAACCTCGTATCTCCGCTTTTGTCGTTTATCAGTTTTTGACATAATTTGGAAGTGCCTGTTGTCCTTTACATTGTGTATAAATATTGTGATGAACAGAGCAAAGGAAATGGGCCACAATGACATGGAAAAACATCTGGTTCCATTGACGTACATTAAAAGTAACATCCGTTTTTTCTTTCTGCTGTAAAGTTACTTTTCT